>NW_017805840.1:15922-48478 GCF_001891065.2 Hippocampus comes | reverse complement strand
TGGCGGCAGGGGCTCACCTGGCCCGCCGGTGATCGGAGGATTGACACACTCTGTCGGGGCTCTCTTGTTGTGTTCAAAGGACGCTTTCTTTGTATAATAATACGTTTTTTAATGATTTGTTTTTTGGAGATGGTGGACGACGAGCAACTGAACGACTCGTTGGGGAGCGTCGGCCTCATCTCACCTGACAAGGAGGATCTTGCACGGCTGCTGGTAGGAATGAATGAGTCGGCGTGGGGAGGGGGTGTTGGAGGGGTTCAACCATTTCCATGCCGTCTGGCCGGATTACACATTGCATTTTTAATTTGTCTAAGAGGCACATTAACAAGCCTTCACAATCACACCTACAGACAATTCAGAGTAAAGAAATCGCATGAGTTTTTTGGGAGAAGAAAATACTCGAAAGAAGCAGGGTACACCCTGGACTGTGGCGCCCAGGCAATGGTTGGCCATGTTGTAGCTACAAAAATATATTTGAACTCACATTCAGGGGCGGAGCAATGTGGTGACCACCCATGTCACTCTCTGGCCACCCCTACACCGAGAGGAAAATTGTGATTTTTTTTTTTCCCCCTGCTATTTTCACTTGGATTTGATAATGTTTAATGTAGACTGTGTGTCTTTTTTTTTTGTATGTCCAGACAGTGCCCTTCAGTGGACGTATACGAGGTGGCATGAGGCCCGGGAAAAAGATCATCGTGATGGGCATTGTGGACCTGGAGCCAGACAGGTAAAGTTTTAAATTGTTGCTTTTTTTTTGAGCAAAACAAAAAATAAACATTTTTCTAATTAGAATGAATTACATGTCACGAGCTCATTGCAGAAAACTGGCAAAGACTTAAAACAATGTAGTACTGAATTTTGGAGCATTAAATTGTTTTTTTTGAGGGGGGGAGCATGGGGGGTGCTAAAACAGTGCCCGGTGAGACACTTGCGCATGAGTTCCCCCTTCCCCACTAGATAAGGACTTGAGCGCCTTCCCTCACCTCAGTGCCTGTCTGGCGTAATTTTGACGTGCAGTTCGCCATCTGAATATGCATCTTCCTTTTGGATAGTCCACTAATGTTGCCAATTCAGAGTGCCTCGTTCTCTGCCATGAGTGCTCGCACATCATGGAAAGGAGGCAAGTGAGCGAAGGAAAATGGGGGGAAAAAAAGTCAAACCTGATGCCCGGCATGTAGACCGGATTCTCATGCTGGTAGGAGTACTTAGCCATGAGTGCGTGCACAACACCAGGGGGAGAGGGATTCAGACGATGAATGCTATGGCGGGGGGGGGGGGGGGGGGGGGGGGGGTCCCCAAGAGGATTTATTCATTTATTTTTAAGACTGACTATCAACCAGGGCTTTGGGATAGTGTGTCCAAATGGCCTGCGGACCGGTACTGACATTTATAGTTATTACAGATGTGCATCTGCAGGTTGCATTTTTTTTATTGGTATGGCAATTCTTCAGTGTATTTTTAAACGGGATACACTGCTCTGGCCGCATTCTAAAAGGCCCACAAATCTTATGGTGCCCTCCCCTTGAAAAAGAGAAATCCTTTTGTTGAACAGGCCAAGCCGCTCCCCCACCCCCAACCCCTCCAGCCCCCCAACCCCAATCCAATAAATAATTACTGATATGCGCGCCACATGAAGGTGAATGGCAACTTCTTTCAGTATGCAAGGACGGTCAGGGCGTTCCCTCTCCAGTATGAGAGGGGGGAAAAAAAAGCAGCTACTTTGTCTGGGTGTGACTTGACCCTACATGGAAAGTTCAACGTGGAATTGCGCCTCCCCGCCCGCTTCGTGGTGACTTCATCGCTCACTGCAGCTAGCCACATTCATGACAAAAGTTCAATGTTACTTGTGGACGAATGTATTGGGACGATATAGATCTTTAATCATGGATTCATCAATAAGCAGTTAGACTTTAGTCTACACTGAATCCTCGTTGTCAACATGTTTGGTGACAATGAACTCTCGTTGATCTCAGGGGTTACGTTTCAGATCCACTTGCGATAGGTCACAGGTGTCAAACTCAAGTTCCGGGGGCCAGATCTGGCCCACTACATAATTTTATGCGGCCCACCAAAGGAAATGATGTGCATCCACTTCATGCTTCTTGCTCAAATACCAAAATTGCAAATTGTCTTCACTTTTAAAAATGTTGCGATATTGCAAGCATTTTTGTTCCCGACACCCCTTTTTAACCCTTCCCAAAATAAATGGAATCATATTTTTAAAAAGTTTTTATTGGCCTCTGATTTCAAAACGAGTTATTCACCAATTTGTCATGTAGCCTACACGTAATATGAGACGGTTCTACATGAATTTGGTTTCATAGTTGTAACGACCCTCTGTAGGAAACCATGGCTATGATGTGGCCTGTGGCAAAAATTAATTTGACACCCCTGCTATAGGTGAAATCCCAGAAAGCAAAGAGGCTAAGCGTGCTTGCTTCAAGCTATTTTTTTGTTACTCTCATTTAAAATTGACCATAAAACCGATAGATAAAACAATGAGAATTGAACATTCTATTTCTGGTGCAAATGTTATTCGACAGCTAATTGATCATCAAATGAATTGTTCATTATTTTGAGAATCGATTAATCATTTAGAGACCTTAATTCATTTAAGATTGTCCAAATCCTTGGAATTTCAGGATCTTAGAAGTAAATGTCTCATTTTTGTCGTCATGTATGAAAGCAGACCGATTTATTTTGGGTTTTTGTTTTGTTTTTCAAAATAAAACATTTGCAAGCATCTGCTTTTACTTTGGTAAACGGTTATCCCAATTTTGGGCGATTTTCTGACATGTCACGGGCCATGTCACGTTATTTTATTCATGTTAACATTTGACTGGACCAAAAGGGAAACTTTGCCAGATGTGCCTGTCACATTTAGGTGTCTCAATACTTTGGTCCGGGTCTCGTCTCAAGCTCGTTAGTGTCAGTTTTACGCATGTGTGCACACCAAGTTGCAGGGTGCCGGATGTTCGCCCAAAGGAGCAGCGGGGATTATGATTCATTCGAGCCATCATCCCAGATTAGCCTTCAGACTGAAACATCTGGCAACCAGTGTGCTGACTCCATTGCCTCCTCCTTTGACGCTTCAGCTTTGACGTGAGCCTGACCTGCGGCCGGGAGAAGGACAAGGACAAGGGGGAGGCGGTGTACGACGTGGCCCTCAAACTCACCGCCCGCTTCTCGGATCGCCAGTTCCTGCGCAACGCCCGCGTGGCTGGCAAGTGGACCGAGGAGGAGGCCTCCACCGCCTATTTTCCCTTCATCCCAGATCAGCCGTTTCGGGTAATAATCTTTCATTCGTCACAAATTGACTCAGCCAAATGTGTATTTTTGTTTTCGTGTTTTGGATTTTTTTTTCATCCTGGAAAATATCTAGCATTTTTTTAGAAGAATTTTTGATGTAAAACAAAACAAACCTCATTTGGTCGAATTCTTTAGTATGAGCTTGCCCAAATGCAAGCCCAAAATGGCTGCTTCCAACCAAAATGGCCGACTTCCTGTTGAATTTAGCGGTATTTGTCCCTTACTTGTTTGCGCGTACTGTTAGACATGTCGATTGTCCACCCATATTGATGAAACGAGCCCCTGGGGCTGATTTGTTTTTTTTTTTTTAAAGGTGTGCTACTACGCTACATTTTCATTCGCAAAAAGGTGAATCATGTTTTGCGATTGAAGCTCGCATGTTGACAATGAGCACTTGTCCATTGTTTTCCTTCCATAAAACGAAACCGCCTCTTGATGACAATGATAAAACATGTGGCGGTTTTGTCCAGCACGATAATTGCAGTACTGGTGAAGTAACTGGACTTGCGTAGCGCTTTGGACCTGTTCTGCCGTGTCCACATCTGTCCAGTTGTCTTGCCAGCAGCATCTGTCCTCTTGGGGGATTGCAACAATCCTGTTCATTTTGTAGATAGTATCTGATGTCGTGCTTTTGTAGTTTTTTTTTCCTTCATCGTGTTTATTTCACCTCTTTCACACAGAGATCCACACACAACATTTTCGCATCTACAAAGTAAGTCGTAACAGAAGACCTTGCTTTTGCCTAATGCTAACAAATAATACAAAACACCATGGAACGGTTAACAGAGCTAGCATCGATGTTGCACTGTTATTATGCTTCAAGCAACGGTGCAGCAACGCACAGACAATTTAAAAAAAAAGAAAATCTCACAGGCATATATTCTTTATCCTCTACGAAATATTACTGCAGCTTGTCCTGTGACATATTATTTACACTGACGATAACGTATAGCGTGTCCTCAACCAGTTAAACGCTTCCTCTAGTTCACAGGTGTCAAACTCAAGGCCCGGGGGCCAGATCTGGCCCCCCCACATCATTTTATGTGGTCCGTGAAAGCAGCTCAAACATGGCAACTTTCGTGATCCTTTCTAAAATGTCTCCCACAATTTTTAATTCTCATTTATAATAAATAAGAGAGCTATTGGAAGCATTTTCTTGTTACCAAATCCCTCATTACAGTAACTTAAACAATAGTTGAATTAACAGTTATTCTTGACTTCTTAATATGGTGTCAGTCGTAACGGCCCTCCAAAGTGAAACGGTAACTAAAATGTGGCCCGCGCCAAAAATGAGTTTTAAATGCCGTCCACCGTTTGTTTGTTGTGAAATAACGAAAAGCATTTTTTTCCGGCACCCTGCAACTAACTAGCAAACAGGAAATTCCACATCCATGCGGATACACACTCTTGTTTCTCCATGAAGGCAGCTGGAGATAACTCGTGTGATGAATTGATGTCATGTGACCTCAAGTCCACATATTTCTGCTCTAGTAATTCTTCATGTGGTGACGAGCACATATGGCACGAATCTAAAAATATACACGCGATTGTCTAATGAGGTCCAGAACAGAAGCGCTTTTCCAAAATGAGACCAAAATATTAGAAGTACCTCTCCGGTAGATTGAACCTCATGCTAACGCTCCGTCCCCGCTTACGCAAGAGCATTCAACTGATAAAACTCAGTGGCCAGAAGCTGCGGGCTGCAGATTAAGGCTGACGTGTTTCCTCGTCAATGCAAGGAAATGCATTGGGACATGTGACACGCGTTGTTTTGTTTGTTGGCTTCCGCTCAAATATGCTGATGTGTACACGTTTTAGGGTGCTGCGTCGTTTACTTTGGGAGACTTCAAACCGGGTCAGCTTGCTACATGACATTGGACAATAACCAAAGTGATTGGTTCAGAATGAATGCAAGGAAAATATTCATTCCTTTTGTCATCATCAAACTTAAAACGCCCAATCATAGTTTGGTCCATACCTTGATTTGGTTCACTTTGTTTACAGGAAGTGAAAGCAAATCAAAAATTTGGGGAGTTAGTGGTGTGTGATATGCTTTCATTCATTTTCCGATCCGCTTTATCCTCACAATGGTCGCGGTGGGTGCTGGAGCCTATCCCAGCTGTCTTCAGGCAGTAGGCGGGGGACACCCTGAACCGGTTGCCAGCCAATCGCAGGGCACACAGAGATGAACAACCATCCGTGCTCACACTCACACCTAGGGACAATTTCGAGTGTTCAATCAGCCTGCTGTGCATGTTTTTGTAATGTGGAAGGAAACCGGAGCACCCGGAGAAAACCCACGCAGGCCGGGGGAGAACATGCGAACTCCACACAGGGAGGCCGCAGCTGGAATTGCTAGCTATACATTCTCCACTGAATTAAAGATTCTCAAGTGAACAAAACTGTGCAGTGCGCAAGTGGTGAGCAAATCTGCCTCACAGTTCTGATGTCGGGGGGTTTGGATCCGGGCTCTGCAGCTTCCTGTGTGGAGTGACTCCTTTAAAAAAAAAAAAAAAAATTGAAAAAAAAGCAGCTAGCTAAATCTAGAGACTTTTCCTGGTGTTATTGTCGTGTACTTTATGACAAAAATGTTTCAATCGTGTCTTTTTAGGAAAGTGCAAAATCAGATGTTTGTGTTTTCGGGTAAACAAACAACTCAACGTTCTCCAGTGACTCTTTTTCAAATAAGCAACTTATGACAACCCTTGGGACGGTTTCCTAGTGTAATTGGAGACTGACTCCGTGGGAGCGGTGTGGCATTATGCCGCCTTAAAATTGAAAGTCCAGATGTTCTTTTGCCGGTAACAAGGGAAAATAGTCCCATTAGGTGCAATTAAGGCTGTTTTGTTCAAAACGGAGAGCCACAAAGGTCAATGTGAGCAGGATCATTTCTGCTGATTCTCTTGCTTAAATGAAGCCAACATAATAAATTCTCAATTTTTATGTTGGTGCGCCACAGATTATGGTTTGATAATCTGAGCAAGAAAATTTTTTATTTTATTTTTATAACCAAAGTAGTGATTTTGCCGCTGTACGGCTCGCTGATCATCTCATCCACTTTTGTCTTGGATCGTGTGTGAAAGTCCACCCCAAAAAATCTCCACTGGGATCAATGTGGTTCCGTCCAGCTGCTTCTCGTCCGAGCGAGTCGGTGGCAAGCTTTCAACACATTTTTCCACACTTTCACCTCACCATGGCTTGTATTCCGACACTGTTATGGTTACCAATCGTTGAGTGTTGTGTTTGACACAAGTGTGCTTCCGCTTCCAGGTGGAGATCCACTGCGAGCACCAGAGGTTCCGGATATTCGTGGATGGACACCAGCTCTTTGACTTTTACCACAAAGTAAAATCTTTGGCCTCCATTGACACGGTGCGGATAGACGGAGACCTACAGATCACCAAGCTGGGCTAATCACGCACACATACACACGCACACACACACGCACACACACGCGCGAAGCTCGGCAGGGTGAGTGTGTGTGCATGAAGGACTTGAGCACGTACACAAACACACGCACACATCTGCACCGCCATTCACCTGCAAGAAGGCGCCTCTGCTTCTTATTCTTCTTTCAATGTGCTGTTCCCCATTCAGCACGCTCTCGTTTTATTTATTTCTCAGGTGTAAGTTTTGTCAAGTCAGTGAACATCTTTACTTGCTATTTTCATTCTTCTCTAAATTTGGATGCAAATGTTAATTGAAGGAAAAAGATGAGAATTGGAATTTTTTTTTTAAGTGTAATACTCGCAGCATCCCTTCATGCCATTCCCATAAAAAAAAAACTGTTGTAATTATGCTTTCAATTATAAACGTGACAAAAAAATTTCAACATTAAATTATAAATTTTGAAAATGTTTTTTTCCATACTTTTGGGAATGCCGATTTTTTTTTTATCAATCACTTTGAAACTTTTTTCCATTTTTTTCATCAACATTAAAATGCTGCTATTTAATTTAATTTAACTAAATAAACATTGCTTACATTTTGTCCAATTAAAAAAGAAAAAAACAAAAAATAAAGCCTTATTTAAATTGTGTTTAATTATAAAAAGAAGAAACATTAGATTTTTTAAAAATGAAAATAAAAACATCATAATTTTAAAGCTCACACCCTCTCCACTTGTCAACTTTGTATATAATTTATGACAAATAATTTAAATATTAAATTTAAAAATCACAAAATAACCCTGAGAGCATATCGACTTGCCATTTCCACAAATCGAAAGCTCACAGTTTCTCCTCTTGCCAACTCCATATTTTTTCATTTTATTCTTTCTTACGCAATTTTAAATTAATTTCAACCAATTAAAAATGGCCGTATTTTTTTACTTGACATGTCCATATGATTTTAATTTTCATTTAAAACAACATTTTAGCCTTTCTCCTTGCATTTCCATTCTTTTACAATCACTTGCATACAGAGACACTTGCTAGTCCAGTTCAAGGGCATCAACATGTTTTGCAGCGAGAGTGCATCCCAGTTTAGATTTTACTACACAAAAATAAAACTCGCATTGCAAAGATGAGTCGAGTATTCCAGCCACGTCTTCTTTTCCTGGCGTTCTTCTGGGGTAACCTCCCACCAGCAAACCACCCCCCCCCCTGGTTGTCAGGGCAACGCATGACCTAAATAGTCTAAATTGATGAAGATTCCTCGTGGGAGGAGGAAGACAAACAGGAAGTACAATTCTGACCGGTGGGCATTTTTGTGTTAAAATTAGCATTTTTACCCCATCTTCGGTCACACTTTTTTATTTCCAATCTAAACTGGCAACCAGGCCTCACATGCATAAAATATGCAACTCATAACCTGGAGTGTTATACACCATTTTAGGTACAAATGAGTGTTAAAGCCAACAACAGCTCCTACATCACTCACCGGGCCAGACCCTGCATTTTAAAGCCACACGCCATCAGAGTCACAGATACTACAGCGTGAGGATGGCGACTCCAAGTAAACAAAAATAATACCGGCACCTCACAATTATATTTTGATTTGGTATTATGCATAAAGCTTTAGAATGAATATGTATCAAAATAATGCTAATTTGTCGTTCTGCTTGCACCCCTAAAAGTTGAGGAGCGGGGCCACTGTACTTATAAAATAGTTTGCAGCTCATGCACTCCTATCTTTGGCCAGTGTTTTTTTTTTTCTCTTCCCAATTTTTTATTATGTAGATAAGGATTTTTTTTTTTCAATTTTGGAACAACAAGGCTGTAATATGACAAATGCACTGTCCTTACATGATTTTCACTGGACGTTTTACGTTCAGTTTGAGTAAAAGAAAGACTCAAAAGAAGTGAAGCAAGCGCCAAAGTAACTTCATTCCAATAAAGCATTAAAAAAAATATACTACAAGTCAGTGAATATGCATAACATGGAAGCATTTACAAAGGCAGACCTACAAGAATGTAAGAAAATCTCAAACCCCAAATTAGACTGTTCTTCTTCCCCCTCTCCAACTTCCTGCGCTCACACCGCTCGGTCCTAGCTTTTTCTTTTTTTAGGCAAACAGGAAACTCGCCTCCAGCCTGTTGCATCATTACTGCAGCAGCAGAACAAAACGTGCTCTGTGTGTGTCGACTGTGCTTGGCGTTCTACAGTATTGCAGGCTTACAGTACACTACTGTAATGACACGTTTTGCTTTCAACCATTTTATCAAGCACATTCACTCGTGTAGGGGGAAAAAAAAGCCTGTATAAAAAAAAATTGTAATGTGTTTGTTGGTGACTTGGAGAAAAGTGGACACAGGGAGTTTTACTTGTGGTGTTTTTTGGTACTGATACACTTTAAACGAAACGAAGACTGTTTTTTAAAATGTAAATTAGGACCTGATTAAAGCGTTTAATTGATGCTGAATGATAAATTGAGTGTTCCTATCCCATCGAGGAGAAGTGTGTTTACACAATTGTCTTAATATTAACCGTCTTAACTGCAATGTGTTCTGGTTTTCCACTTCTGCAACTTTTTAAATGTCGTCTTGACACATTTCTGTACTCAGAACGTGAGGCTAAAGATGCAATATGGTACGTTTTTTCTTGTGTATTTGTTCACTAAAGCATTAATTTCAACCAATTCAGGTGTCCATTTACATGTACAGTGGTGCTTTGAGATACAAGTTAACTTGAAATGAACGGAAATGACACCAATCTAGCTCCCCCCACGCCTCCCAAAAGTATTTTATTATGATGTATAATAACATACGGTAATGACATAAATATAATGTAATTTTTTTTTTCAGAATTTTTGCTTCAACTCAATGGACATTGTTATAAATACTCAATGTGTAATTCCCTTTGTTGTATGTTTAGTTTGACGATAAACTTAGGGTGGCAGTAAATATTTTTTTCCCCACTATCTGCTGTCTCGACTTTAATTCTCGCAAGTCAAAGGGGAAAAAAAATCAGCCAAACGATGGTTCATATCTAAAAAAAAAGTCCTCATAAATTGAGTCACTTTTATGTCAAGGCACCACGACAGTATATTCCTTTAATAAAGATATGAATGTTCTCCTCCTGATTGTAATTTGATCATAAATAAACAGCAGGTGTGTTTTTATGTTTCACACCTCTTTGTCTGTAACTAGACGTCATGTTTTGCCACTGATTTATTTGTCTTCTGTGTGTACTATTGGACTTTAGGTGTACATATTTATAAAATAACCATTTGTTTAGAAATAACCGAGTTCAGGAACAAACAGTAACCATAGTCTTTGGTGTACATAACTAATTGGAATGGTCAGATGTGTCAGCGTTTTATGAATACCTCGAAAGAGTCACAAACTTCATGATGTTCCCTTTGAGTGTTGTGTTATTTTTATATATTGCAGCATTACCAGCGTGTGTGGATGTGTGTGCGATGGACTCAACTCAGTGGTTAAATAGCAATGAAAATGTTCTGGTATATGTTAAGAAAAAATTTTCTCTTTTTTTTCTTTTTTTTTGTGGGTTGTGTTTTCTTTAAACCACAAAATCAACTGAAGTATCATTTTTCACTGCAGTGTTTTCTGCGGTGAGGTATCCCCCCGAAAATAACCTAAAACTGCTCCGCTGCTGTTTTTAGACCAGCCCGGGCTTCTGCATATGTTCTTTCGTCTCCTGACTGCTGCTTTTGTTTAAAAAAAAAAAAAAATTAGAAAGAAATGCTCCTTTGAAAACCAATAAACTTCTCTCTTCTAGGTAAGACTGTTGTATAGTACACTGTTTGTGTATTGCATTTATGAACTTTATTTTTTTTTGTTTTTTTTTCAATAAAACAGTGTGATTTACAACTACTCCAAATTGTACATTGATATCAATAATTCAACACCCACACATTTAGATGATATAATTTATTCATAATAAAATCGTTTCCATTAAAACTGTCAAAACGGATTTGATCCGTGTCTGTTTTTTAGCTCATTTTTGAACTGTGTTGCTCTCCGTCCTTCCTGGACGTGTGCCGTATTTTTTTAGTCATACGCCACGTGTGCTAGTCATTATCAGGCTCACCGAACCTGACGGTTTCTCAAACAAGTAGCTGATTTATTAAAACAGATTTATTGATGTCAGTGTCTTGCTGCTATTCTAGTGGGTGTTTTTGTTTCTTTTCTTACATATTTGCGATAGTGCCTTGTTCGTTGCAATCTGTCACTTCCTGTTGTTCCGGAAGTGGTGTGCTCATACGTAATTGTTCCAGGACGTGCGTTGTGTTTTGGGAGCGCGCTCTATCTTACATAATTGCTGACAGTTAAACAGAAATTCGAACTCTGTTTCGGGGACTGGAAGTAGTTTAAAGTAAAGCAACAAAATGTCTGGCGGGACCCAGTTGGAAAATGCCAACCCGGTCATATTCGAGCGGTCCGGCGAGAGGCTGCAGACAGCAGCCGATGAGGACGAAGACGTTCACGACCCCATAGATGACAGAGAAATTTTTGATATCCTTTTGGGCTTACTGTCACACGCAAGTTAAAACGAGTGGCTGTTTGGGGTAAAACGCTGACAATAACAAGAGTGCTTGCGTAAATTTACGCGGTGGCTTTCCGTTGCACCCGGAAGTGTGTCGCAGTATTTAAGATCTGATAAGAAAACCTTTATTTGTCTCACAATGGAGAAATTCCCCAAAATGCACGCATTTTTCAAGGTTATGCATACATACAAGCCGTGCTCAACTGATTTTGCACTTTTATAGAAGTTAAAACCAGTGTCTTTAACTGATGCAACATCTGATCAGATCCATCAATGATCCCGAGCATCCTCTCTCTCTAGAGGAGCTGAACGTGGTGGAGCAAGTCAGAGTCAAAGTAGGTTTCCAAATTGTCTAGTTTATTTTAAACGTGTTTGTGTTTGTTATTTCATTATGGATAGAACAAAATAATACCTGGAGTTGGTGTTGTCTTGAATGTCGTCCAAATGATTGATTGCTAACATACACTTTTCCTGGAATTTTGCGACCCTACTAACGACATTTTTTTAAAAAAAACTATGAGGAAGAGTTATGTATTAAATTATTTAATAATAAATAACTTGCTTTTTGGATGTTCAATATTTATGAATGAATTAACTATGCTTTAAAGAGATAAAGCTTGCTTCTTGGATGAGTCTAATTCTGCTGAAGAACCACTGAATTGATGACAATGACCATCCTCTCCATTTGTATCGAGTAGTTCCTCATTACTGTTTTTTTATCTCTGGATTCATTCCACATATTCCATTATTATTTTTATTTATTTATTTATTGCATTCAGGTGAACGACGCAGAGAGTAACGTGGGCGTGGAGTTCACACCCACCATCCCCCACTGCAGCATGGCCACGCTCATCGGCCTGTCAATCAAAGTCAAGCTGCTACGCTCTCTACCTGACAGATTCAAGGTCTTTTTTTTTTTCCTTATATCACAAAAACGTGTCATTTGAACACGGGTGTGTGTGTGTGTGTTTTTTCTCACTGTATTTATGCATGTTTGCATCCACTTCCAGATCGATGTGCATATCACGCCTGGGACGCATGCCTCAGAGGACGCAGGTAGGACACGTTTACGTCTGTCCGGCTCACATTACAAGTGAAAGGTTTTGAGTTTCCGCTGTGTTTTTATGGCCACAGTGAACAAGCAGCTGGCTGACAAAGAGCGAGTGGCGGCCGCGCTGGAGAACTCGTCGCTGTTGGAGGTGGTCAACCAGTGTTTGTCCACCAGGAGCGTCTGAGGATCAAGAAGTGTTACCTACTGCCACCGACACCACTGGAGCCTTACCACGGGTTGTGAAATATGCAGCAGAGGCAAGGCAAATGTCTTCAAAGTGAGAGCGTGCGGGTAACTGCATGAATTACGTACTCACCAGCACGTCATTGGGTACACCTGAACAGTCTAATAATTGATAATACAAAAGAGACACCCCGCCCCCCAAAAAATGCTCAAAAATAAAAATAGTTATTTTATTATGTCTAAATATAAATTCTGCTATTTTTTAAATGTTAACAACATATTTCGACCCCAAGAAATGGATAAGAATGCCGGAACGAAAGGTGCAAGTGTATCTAATTATGTGCATCAAAGTTTGTTTGTTTTTTCCTGATAGACTGAAGACAGAAACTGTGTTAACTGTATTTAATATCCACTTGATGTTCGTGTTATTAAAATATTCACCATGTCATCTAAACGTTGTCCTTTCTTCAGTTGCAGTTGCACATTCTTGACGAGATGTCTAAATGCTTGGTAAAGTTGTTTTAACCACCTTTTTGAAATCCTAATAATTGATTCATTTGAATTTCAAATGTTTTTTTTAAACTCTCATCCAAGGGTTTAAAGTATGGAACATTATTGCATCCATATTCATTTTTTTCTTTTAAAAACAGAATCCAAATGTTTGATTCACAATTCTCTTTACTAATGCTTTACTTCATGATTTTTTGAAGGGAAATATAAAACTAATTCTAATCAAATAAATTAATGACTACATTTGCCTAAATATCTGCTTTGGTGCATTTTGAAAAATACCCAATTGTTATTATAAATGAATACCAAATTGTTTCACAGAGTTGCACTTTGAGGTCGAAAAATATCTAAATTTAAGTCATTTGAATCACAGTACAGTATTTAAAATATACGAGTCGTGTTCCTATGCGACCACCAAGTGGCGCTCTTGTAACATTTCTGTAGCCCGTCTTTTCTTTCCATCAGATTAAAAGAAGATAAATTATTCTGATGCAGAGTTCATCTGGAATGCATGTGTCATGTTGTTGTTGCCACCAAGTTTGTAAAATGGCAGCCGGTCATGGTGATGTAACTCCCGCTCTGTTTCTTTATAACAAATAAAATGTTTTAAAAGGCAGCAGGGGGATTATGTAACCTCACCGTGAACGTTCCACTGTTATTTCAATCCACGCGACTCCATGTGAGGTGTGTGTATAAACTATTTCCAACACATTTGAAAGACATTCAAACCTTTCTCGATTTCTTTGCTAACTTTTATTTTTTTTTAAAGTACAAACTAAAAAAAAGTAACCCACAGAAGCATAGTAGGCCTACGTGTCCATCAAAAATATTATTCCTAAAAAGTATCAATATTATTAGCCACTGACAATATGAAAATGTTTCAACATCTGAAATCATTCTTCTCTGTAAACCACATTTTGTTCCTTTGTACATTTCTGTCGTTATCAAAGACATCACAGACACATGCACAACAAAACATAAAAACAAACAACTACACTATTTACATGGAGCGCTGCAAAACATGTTTAGAAGTGCCTGGCCTCACCTAATACAATAACTTGGCCCATTTTGACCTCTACAGCATCCAGAAAGAGTTTAAGCCGCAAGCTAGCTGGTGGCTCGCACCTGTGGTCAAAGGGTAGGTGAGATTTATTCCAGCCACGGGGGCTTTAAGCGGACATATTTTTACCATTACATATGTTGTATACACACTATAGAAGGCAGTGCAAATGTATCTGAGTGACACCTGAAAGTGGAGCCGGGCATGTTTTCAGTCCATGTAGTGAACACGTCAACAGGGTCTAAAAGCTAACAGAACATTTTGATTTGTCACCATTTTGAAGCTAATTTCATAAAAATCGGTGATTTTTTTTTTTTTTGTATTCGTTCAAACTTTGGCACGATTTGTATCAACGCTGTTCTTTGCGAACATTTTTATTTTCACTTTACAGGGACTTTGAATTAGCCTACCATGATAAAACCGTCCACTAGATAGCACCACTTTCGCCTTTCAAAACATGCAGCGGAAGCGCTGAGTTTTTGTAGTTTTACCAGCGGTCCAAAACGAAGTGTGTGTGTGTGTGTGTGTGTGTGTGTGTGTGTCGTTACTGATGTTGGATAGTGGTTTACCGTACAAAGAATTAAAAAAAATACTAAACACAAAATCTTGACTGAAAAACATGAGAAGCGGACCTGTCAGTTATTACACCGTTTTGCTTCATCGGGGTGTGTGTCCTAAATAGATAAACAGGCTCTTATCATAGATTAAATCCCTGACACGCGCGCGCGCGCGCCCACACGCGGGGAGAGGACCGACTTCTTCTGCAGTAGAAGGAGGAAGAGAAGGAGGAAGAGGAGCAGCTGTCCCCGCCCTCTGCAGACTTGACCATTGACTGCACGCATTCAACACACGCACATGCCCCCTTCAGACATAAATCCCACTTTGACGTTGCGTGACGCCTCCCTGGCTCGTGCGTCGGTGAGTAACGCAAAGTCACGTTAGCGAGGAAGTAGCGCGCACATGATGAAGACTTGTCATCCTCCTCCTCTTCTTCCTCCTCCTTCAAGCAGCAGCTGGCAGTGATTCGGACTGCGGGGCTTGTTTACAGCAAAGAAGGAGAAGAAGGAGACGACTTGCTTCGAAAGCTCAGCGAGGCGTGTATCTTGGCTGCAGGCCCAGGTTGGTTGATGACCCTTTTCCTTTTTTTTAAATTTTTTATTTTTTTATTAACCCACTTCGTCTTATAAAATGCCCGAAAATGTGTGTGTGTGTGTGTGTGTGTGTGTGTGTGTGTGTGTGTGTGTGTGTGTGTTTTTAAATGAGCCTGCGTGTAACTGTTTTGTTTGGACGATCGCTGCATTGCGTTCACATTTGGTTTTGATTATCAGGCTCAAAGAGTTCTTTATATCTGCTTGCTGCTTGCACATCACTACGTGGAATGTGTGTGAGCGTGCATCCTGTTTGACAGAAAACGCTCTTCCAGCTGAGCGCCTTGTGACAACTTTCGGGAAGAAAATCAAAAGCATAGCACGGTATATCAACTAATGAAGTGCGGGAGAGTGCCGAACAACTTTTCGATCACCCATTACACGTGCCTAATGAAATGTCCTCTGTGCACAGTAGAAACGTTGCTTGTCCTTTTTTTTTTTTTTTTGAAGGATCAAAGTGGCTTGGTGTTAGTTAAAAGTGGCATTTTGAATCACTTTTCTGAGTTATTGACGAAGGGAAAAAACGAGAGTGAAACGCATTTGTTTTGGCTCTCAAAATCAAACATGAGCCAAAGTTAACAGACAGGAGAGGGTTCTTGAGTGATTCGTGAAATTGGATTGGGGTTGTTGCAATTTTCGATTTTTAAAGTGTAAAAGAACGATAGCAAGTCTTGTGAACGCAAAAAAAAAAAAAGTCTTCGGTATTATTATGGTGTTGCCCAAATAAATGTAATCAAAACATGCAAATGAGTAAAAAAAAAAAAAAAACCTACAGCATTCCAATAAAGATTTGTAATGTACACTTTCTGCACACTAGAAATTCAGAATTTGTCATTTTCAGCTAATTTTGTGAGGTCTTGCAGGCGGTTAGTTTCATTGTGATTGGCATGAGAAATCGGCATCAAAACTTTTTGGAGAGGTTGTATCCCGACCCAAAATTATGTAAAATCTCACGCGCATGTGGATTCATTTGGTTCATTGCTGTTTGCAATTTCTAATGTACAAAAAAATAATTTACGGCATTTTGAAGTGACCCAAAAATTTGTTTATCACCAGTTATCACGTGGTCTAAAAGAAATGTAAACAAATATGACAAACGAGTAAACAAAAGCAAAAACAAGAGAGCACTCTGCACACATTAGAAATTGTCATCAAATTTTTTTGAGTCATCTCAAAGTCGTACCCTGCCCAGAAAAGTTGCTGTTAATTTACGATTGCAAATTTGGACCACCAAAAAAATAAATAAAATCACTTATTTGTATTACAGTATCATGAGCTTACTCAAAGAAATATAAACAGAAAGCACAAATGAGTAAAAAAAAACAAAAACAATTCAATAAAATCAGAAACCTTGAGTCAACCTAAAAAAACTCAACCAAAAAAAAAAAAGCATCCTTTTCACTTAAGTTTTTCATCATCTCTGAGTTGCATCTGAAAAAGTCATCCGACGACTGATCTCTCCTTTGAAACATAACTGGGTTTATTGATGACTTGATTGATTTTTCAGTCATCATCTGCTAGTAGGCTACCCGGTGTGGAAAAAGTGATTACCGGTGCATCCTGACACTGCGTGAAATCAAATGTGAAATACTAACGGTTTTGCATTGTTTGGACAATGCGCTCATGGCTGCTATCTTGCTATTTGCACGCTTTGTGACCGAGCTGTTGGGGAATCCTCTCTGCTTGTTACGGGAGCAATTGTCTTGGATTGTTTTCAGACGGCTGAAGCATTTTCCCGTCATTTTTCTTTCCACCGGCTGATTCGGAAAGACTGCGAAGCGATGAAGGGAACAAATGAGTGCAGGAACGCATTTGGTTTGGCCTCAAAGTCCAAACGCGAGCCAAAATGAATACACGGGAGAGGGTGAGACGAGACCATCTCTTGCACTCGAATGCGTCTTGCTCACATTAACAAAACGTGATGCCGATATAGACGTCGATGGAGTCCGTGATCGTGTACTTTACGACACAATGTTCCAGTAGTGAACTTCAAATCAGTCATACCTGGGTCAAATTTTTGACTTTGACCCAGGTATGACTAATAATTTTCTTCCACACTCGTATCAACTATGAACTAGGAAGTTACCAGGGTGTGTTGGAGTGCTGTCTAGTGTCTGTCCGTCCATCTGTCGAAATCGTCACCCAAAATTCCGACCATGTATTAATTTCACAAAATTTTTTTTTTTGAGTCTTAAACATTTTCATTTTCTGAACTGTCACAAAGAAAATGATAAAGAAAAACTACCATTTGAAAACACCCGATGTAATGAGAACAAGGCGTGAACCAAAACATTCAATCAAACTAAAAATAAAGATAATCACTCTTTGAGGATACGTCATTGAGATCAATAAAATGGAGAATGAACAAGTTGACAAAGTTGTTATTGTTATTATTATTATTTATACTCTAAGATTCCCTTTGAGGATTCCTAATGGAGACATGAGAGAACGGTCTGTCACCTAGTTTTGTTGCTCATTTGATGGCATCAACGGAAGTGTCCAACCCTCCCCGAATCATGATGGCACCATCCATGCGTTCGTCACCGCCTCACGGACCAGGAACTAACAAACCACTTGCGTGACCTCAAATGACAAATTTAATGGTGGCTTCTGGCATTTAGTAACGTACTGTGTATGTTTGTAACATGCCAGCAGCATCAGTAAGGGAAAAGTGTGACGATGCCTTCTGTGTAAAAAAAACAAAAAAAAAACAAAAAACAAATGTGAAAGAAGCAGTCAAGCAACTGCAACATTCCTCAACCATATTTGAGTTGTTGTTGCTGTTATCTTTTTTTTTTTCTTCCACGCTTGAGATGTTCCATGTCAGAGTGTGGCATTCATATTTCAAGCATGAGTATGCTAGCTGTCTTTGGGCGTCCCTTGCACCAGCAGCCTACTTTTCCAACCCTTTGACAGAGGCCTTGGCAAAGTTGATATATTGAGATATCGATATGAATACATACTGAAAATAATTAATTGAGTTCATTTTTCTAATAGATTTTTCACATGGAATTGGATTGAATGCCCATTACGACATTATGGCTGTCAAGGAATTGCTATGAGCAATTTTTAGATATCGCGTTGGTGACATCGTCACCCAGCATTCAATTCTATAAAAAAATGCATCCAATAAATAAGTTCGAAAGAGAGTAATCACCTATCCGTCGACTACACAAAAGTCTTCAGTTTTCCTTCGCTTTATTTATAACCGGTTGACATGTCTCTGTATGATGACCTCATCATGTTAGCCGGCACAATGAAGTCACAGTTATAGAGCTGCTGATGCGGCTCAGCAAATAAGAAGAAACGGAATTCCTCTTTTTTGAGTAAATTAAACTGCCTTTTTCAGCAAAAACTGGAAAAGTAACACTTCCGACGCCATCATGATCATCTGTCTGGCAGTTATCAAATGATGTGCGAGCCACCTTTTTATTTTGAACAAAGCCAGTGGTTAGCTTCTTTTTACATTTGTGTGGCAGTAAACGGAGCAGGCTGGACAGCTTCGCCCCCTTGAGCGTTGTATTCCTGTCACGCGTTAGTTTGGTTAGCCGAGGCTCTGTGACGAATGACCGTTTATACACGCAGCATTAGCTTCGTGCTACACTGTAGCGGCCTGGTTATTGTTAGCGCTAGCTTGGACAGGTTTGGTTTTACTCCTCAGTGGACATGACTGACACGCGCACACACACACAGACCCCACAGACACCGCCACATCTACACACACACACACACACACACACACACACACACACACACACACACACACACACACACACACACACGAGCACACAGTGTGACATTGTGGTGATGAGTATGCGAAGCAGGAAGTGCGATGCTGAGAGGACAGGAAGTGACAGGAAGCCTGCTCTGAAGTGAGCATGGCACCGTTGGGCTTCTCTCCACCAAATTCATTCTTCGATCACTTTCACTTTTGACGCATTCATTCAAAGTCTTGGCTTATGTTGTCACTGACCATGCGGTATGTGATGTGTGATTTCAGTGTGTGTATTTTCTTGACAGACCAATGTAATGATAGATATTCAAAAGACGATTAAATGAATATAAAAAAAACTACATTTAATCACAACAAAGAACAAGCTATAAAAAATGAAAGGAGAAATAATACACATTTACAAGTGTGTGTGCACAACATAATGCATGAAATAAAACACTAACAGAAATAATACAACAATAATTATAAATCTGAATGTATAAAAATTATAATAAAGTAAAATATAATAAAAATATAATAAAATATTTAAAAAAAATGAAAAAACAAACGGATGTATTGCAGATGAAAAGAAGGCTCAGTTGGGGAAGTGAAAAAGAGGAAGTGCGCGTGCAGCATGTCAAGTCTTTTGCGCTTACAGGAAGTCCAAGTTGTGCTTGGGGAGGGGCATCTTTATTTATTTAATTTTTTTAAAAACATTCTAGCAATCGCTCATCTTCTGCTTTTTTTTTCTTTTCAGCTGCATGTGGCTGCTGCTCACACTTTGCATTTTCATGAGGACGGAACCGAGGTGCTTCTTCTATTGTCTTCTCAACATCCTGCTCCTTCTTCTATGGACGCAGATTGAGTGAGTACGGATAGAAATCGTAAATATTCAGAACTAGAACATTACTGGATTAGAAAAAAGCCTTTAAAAAAATCTTTTTTGGCAGAGAAACAAGAACAAGTTGATGCAGCTTTTTGAAATTTAATGTTTTCCTGATATATTGTCTTTTTTTAAATTTTTTTAAAACAATATGATGTAAAATGTGTTTGTCAAATAAAATGAAAATCTAGGCAGTAAAATAAGAAATGACTATATAATAGATAACCCAAAATATTTTATGTAGTCAAATGAGATCAATCTTTCAATCTTTTAGTCTAATCAATTAAAATGCTCATTAACATGAACAAATCCACACAACAAAGCAGTTAAATAAAAATGTCTCATATATATTAATAAATAGTTCTCAATGTCCTGCTGCTTTAAGACTGATAGCTCTTATGCAAGCCAAAATACCACACGATTCCATTTTTTTCGTTGTTGTGTTAATTTCCATCAAAACACAAAAGTGAAGCATCTCCCTCCTCTTCTTATCGCTTTACTCGTATGGGCAACAAATGTAAAGAAACTCAGAAAATATTGGGTACATTTATGATTAAAAACCACTCCAATGCATGTTCAGAAGTGGAATGTTTCTGTTTTACGGTTTGAGTCAATGAGGAACAGACGTCAGGTCAAATTACACAGCACATCTGCTGGTGTGTGCTTGTGTGTACGTGTGCAGTCACACAGGATGTTAGCTTAGCCACTCAGCAGCACACTTCTTGCACCGCCAACATTTCTGGCTTCGCTGGGCTTAAGACATCTGAAATGACATTTGTTTTTCTTCTCTTGTTCTGCGGCTCCTTCTGGTGTGTGTGCGACTAGGCCACCAGGGTTCAGTGTAATACATGCATGCATATATACAGTTCATGAAGGAGACGGTCACAACTGCTCAGTAAGCTGCAATAATATTAGGCGTTTTTCACAGAGGATAAAGAATCAAGTGTTTACCTTTGAAAGTGCTCTATAAATACAGTTGAGTTGCGAGTTTGATTATTAGTATATTGTCTGACTGCATGTTGCTGCACCGTTTGTGTTCAAATAGCCATTGCTTGCAAAACCCTAAATAGACTGTTTAATATCTTCCCATTTGTGTTCTAGTGGCTCAAGGTCCCATTAATGGTGGAGGAAAAAAGTTTGAAATGATTCATCTCGGTGCCTTTTTTTTTTTTTTTTTTTTTCCATGTCGCAAATTCAAGTAAATGATACTTATCAACTATCTTGTAGCAACATCAAAACAAACAGTTGCTTCTTTGAGCTGCTTTAAGTACATCTGAAAAAGTCTGGAAGACAGAGAGGGGAAAGTATCGCAGACTTGAGAAAGGAAACAATTGGACCGTTTGTTATTGCCGTTGGACACGTGTGCGCACGCGCGCGCACACACACACACACAAACACACACGCACACACGCACAGACCACATGCACAATTGAGGCCCTGTGTTCACAGCTGATCACAGTGTGCAAATGTCAGTGTGCATGTGACTTCAAGAGATGCACTCAACATGTCAGTGGTGTCACTTTACATTGTACGGCTAGTCATGTGTATATTTTAACTTTGGATGGTTCTAATTCATCAATTGTATCCATTCATTGGAGTTCATTTATCCAGATTTTTATTTATTTATTTTTATATGTGTGTGTGTGTGTGGGGGGGGGGGGCGTCCTCAGGTCAAGGCGCATCCCTGCTGATGTGCAATGTATCTGCTCATAACCTGGCTGCAAAAAGAGAGGAAGTAGTTTTCAAAAGTTGAGTCGACTTGGCAACTTTTTCATCACTTGTCTTTTTTTTTTTCTTCAACTTGAATTCACAATTATTTTCAAATTCTTTTCTGACACGCCACTCCAGATGTTGCCAAAGCATGTTGGATACTTTTGAACAGTAATCATTTGAGCCACCGAGAACCAGAGACGGCTCACTCCAGTTTGGTCATTTTACAGAGGAGTCTATGAATTGAGTTAGGAAAAGACCATGCATGTTTCTTGTGTGAGTATGCCACGAGAAAGTCCTCCAGTGAGCCACGTGTGAGTATAAATTGTAATCCAACAAGACAGGATGAGAAAGGTATCAAAATGGACGCTTGCACTTCCTGCCTGATGTCCTCACATGCACCGTTTCGTCACGGCTTGCAGGAAATGGGCCGAGCGTTGCCGCATCCTGATTAAAGTGCTCAAAAGTCATGTGCTTAGTTTTAACCAAACTCACTTAGTGTGAGTCTGGTGGGTTTAAAATAATCAGCATTAAAAAAAAAAATGTTGTATAGGTTATAGGCCACGTCAATGGTGGAAAACCCTATGCAGTGTTGAGATGCACTTCCTGTAAAGATGCACTTCCTGTTTGTCAGCAGCTTACAGGAAGTGCAGAGTTAATGTGATATTTATCAGTCCGAGTTGCCATTACCATGACAATATTAACTCCCAGGCTCATTTTCCACTATTGTAAAAATTTGAAGATTGATAACGGCTCATTTAAAGAAGACCAAAACAATTTGCCTTGTGTCAAATCGTTTTGTCAAGCAGGGTGCAGCGTCCAGTGCAGACCGCCTAAACGTGGAGAGATGCCTGCCCCGCCACCCCCGCCGCCCCCGGGAGCCCCTCCTCCTCCCAGCCTGGCACATGTAAGCTACAAAAACAATCCTTATCAATAACCTATATATTTTTGGGATGTATGTGGAGCTAGATGCTGGACACTCTTCTCACGGTTCTAACTTGTGCACATCATCTGTGGCGGTTACAGGCCAACACAGAGAGGCCGAGTCGCGGAGAGCAGAAGGGACGCAATGCCCTGTTGTCCGACATTTGTAAAGGAACCAGACTCAAAAAGGCGGTCACCAATGATCGGAGTGGCCCCCTGCTGGACAGTAAGAAATATGCCGCATGAGGGCATTAAATGTTCGGGAAATATGTATGGGACATTGGGCATTTATGTAAATTTGAGACATTAAAGGTATCCAGGTCATTAAATATAATCTAAATATTCAACATTCAATCATTAAATATGCTATGTTAGAGATGTATAAACATTAAATATGATACACAGGAGTATTATTCATCATTCTTCACAGAGGATAAAGAATAGGTACATTATAGGTATTAATATACTGAACACAAGTATAAATTATGACTTGCTTGTATCCCAGAACCGAAAGGAGGAGGAGGTGGCGGTTCAGGAGGAGGTTCAGGTGGAGGTGGAGGTGGAGGTGGAAGTTCAGGTGGGGGATTTGGTGGTGGTGCTCCTGCTGGTTTAGGAGGCCTATTTGCAGGCGGGATGCCAAAACTGCGCTCTGCAGCTAACCGAGATTCCAACGGTAAAACAAATCAAACAAAAGATATAAATAATAAAACAATTGCTTTTTGTATTGAGTTAATGTTTCACTCACTCCTTCAGACTCTGGACCCAACAGAGGACCCGCACTCCCCCCAAGTCGCTTCGGTGGGAGCCCCAGCCCCTTCGGTGGGGGCCATGTCACTGGTCCTCCCAAGCTCCCGGGTGGGCCATCTGGCGTTCGCGGTGGGGTTCCCGATCTTCCCAAGAACCGCACAAATCTCTCCTCAAGGCAAGACACTCCAGGGGGTGTCCCCCCTCCCATCCCCAACACGCCTCGACCCAACCAGAACTTCAGTCCCCGCGGGGGCCCACACCCTCCGTCCCTTCCTACGGGACCCAGATCGAGCCCTTCATCAGGACCACCGCCCCCGAGTCTTCCCCCAGGACGGCACGGGCCCCTGCCTCCTCCCCCAGGTGGTTCCTCGAGGCCGAGCGCCTCTTCGCCGCCGCCGCCTCCGACTAACAGCAGGCCACCCTTACCTCCAACTCCCGGGGGTCGACCGCCACTTCCCGACGACCGGCCCCCGCCTCCGCCGGCCCCGATTGGAGGGCACCGGCCGTCCATGCCCCGTGACATGCCTCCTCCCCCGCCTCCTGCCGTCAATTCCAAACCACCATCTTCTATCTCCTCTCGCTCCGGAGGGGGCGCGCCGCCTCTCCCGCCAGGGCGACCGGGCCCACCTCCCTTGCCCCCGACACCCGCTGTCGGGGAGGATCATTGCACGCCTCGTCTACCCCAAAGAAACACTTCACTCAGGTGCGCCAAAACTCAAACATCTGTCCATTTTCTACATAGTGCTTGTCCACATAGCCATAGAGACAAACAAGCTTTCGCTTCTCTTCACACCTACGGACAGTTTTGTCACTTCAATTCTCCTTTTGAGACTAAGGAAAGACTTGATGAGGGGAAGCGAAGTACATTCTGGACTGGCCAACTGCCAATCATGGCACATTCTGACGAATGAGAATATCTGTTGAGCTGATTTAGAGAGGGCAAAAGGTGTCCTGTCATTCTTGCTCATAATATAATCGTGTATGGGTCCTCTTATCAGTGTTGTAATGTTGCCATTCTTTTCCAGCACTTGTGGCTCTTCTCCCCATCTGCGGTCCGGACCCCTCCCTCCCCCACCCAATGAGAGGCCACCTTCATTTGGACGAAACCAATCATCAGGGCGCACAGGTTGGCAGAGTCCATATGATGTCAGAAAAATGTATAGGGCTGCTGTGGACACTATCACGTTAGCATCACGTTGCCATGAACGTTGGTTTCTGAATTTAGGGTCAACATTAGATTCCAGTTCATTTTTAATGCTTCCAATGTTAGCTTCCTTTGTTGTCTCCAGCGTTAGCTTCCAACGTGTCCTCCAATGTTAGCTTCAAACGTTAGCTTTTGAAATTAGCTTCCGATGTTATCTCCACAGGCCCCCTTCCCCCGCCTCCCCCTTCAGGTCGTAGCGTGGGCGGCGTCAGCATGAGGTCATCACCGGCACATTCTCCAATCGGGCGGTCGGGGTCGGATAACTCGCGGGGCGGGCCCGGAGGTAGGCCACCTCTACCTCCGGACAGACCGGGAACAGGTGGGGGCGGTGCCCCCCCGCCACCGCCACCACCCATGGGCAACGGCTTCCAGAACTCGCACCACAACCAGATACATGGTGAGTACTCAGAGTAACTGTTAATGTTGCTGTTACGGCTTTTAGCTTGTCCCACTGTTCGATAAAATTAATGGGATTTTCCCCATTCTCGCAGATGATTGGGAGGGTCGGTTCACTTTCCACCCTGTCTCAGACCTGCCTCCACCCGAGCCCTATCAGCACTTTCACAAGACGTACCCCAGCAAGATCAGCAAGAACGAAGGCAGAGGTCGGTCCAACAGTATGCATTGTGACTTCAACCCAGCATGACATGTTGGCAGTGTAAAGAAAGTGTTAATGTATTTGTGAAATATTCTTATTTTATTATTCACAATAAATCAATTTATTACCCAAAATAAATACTTAAATATTTTTTAACTAACCAATTTTAGGAGGAAAAAAATATATATTTTTTTTGTACCATAATAGTTCATGCTTCATCAAGGTAACTTCAGTCCTCTAGTCTGGGAAATTCGCAACTTTGATGTCATAAGGTTTTATTCAAATTATGACACAATATGAAAACACTACTACACTACTTCATTCTCCAAGTATATCAGCTTTATTCTGGTAAAAGGACGACATTTTTCTCATTGGGTAGAAAGCTTCTTGTGCTGAGAAAAAAAAAAAAGAGAAGCTTGTTAACCCTAACATTACTTTACAATGTTAGCTTCGCCGTTACCTATGCTAGCATTTAATGTTAGCTTCAATGTTACCTTGAATCATAGTTTCATTGTTGGCTTGTTATATTATTTTCCATTCTTAGCATCCAACATTAGCATCTTCATTAGCTTCCAACCTTGCCTCCAATGCTTCCAATAGAAATCTCAACTCCAACCTCTAAAATTAGCTCTGATGTTTGTATGTTACCTTTAATAATACTTTGCAGGTAATCTAATATAAATTATAGCTTCCAAAATTAGCATCAACATTAGCTTCCAACTTTCCCTCCAACATAAGCTTCCCGGGTTAGCTCACAGCGTCGGAAGCTGTGTTAGCGTTACTGTCAAAATCTTTTTTCCACAAAAAAAATTGACGTACGTCTTTTAAATTGACCACTTTTTGATTACTAAACAACTCTGTTTAAAGTTATTTTCTTTTTTGCAGGTTCAGGTAAAAAGGAAAGAGGGGCTCCTCCTCTTCCTCCAATACCAAGGTGAAGAAGACTTGCCAAGCGGACCTGAGGAACAGTGTTAAAACAATAATAAATGTTAAATGTTTCATTGGAGAAGTTTTAGCCACCAGTCATAACGTGTTCCACTTCCACAAGATTCTCACATTTAATTATCCCTCACAAACTCCACCCTTGCATGAGTTTTGTATCCTGAGGCCATTAGTGAGCACAAAATGAATGTCACATCAATCAGCTTCCTCAGGGGATTTTTTTTTTCTTATAAGGGTACGAATATTTAAAGTTTTGTGCCTCAAAGAGAAAGCCAGGGGTTCATTCCCATTAGTGCCTTAGATAAAATAATGTTTGCTCGAGTGCCCACCTCTAAAAAGTGGGAATGAGTCTGAATGGCCCTGCAACCGCTGCTGCATCGGGACAAATGCAATGTCCAATTTCACCAACAGCCACGTGTGCCTTTTCAGTATGTTTACTTATTCGTATGTCTTTGCATTTCTGAATGGTACTTTTTTTTTTTACCCTCCATTTTCACTGGAGCACACACTCTTTAATTCCCATCCACGACTTGGATGATATTGCGCTCGGCTGCAACAACAGCACTGATTTTTCTTTGTTTGAAGGCGCCATGTTCGATAATGAACGACCTGTTTCTTTTTGTATGGTTAACGAGAGTCGTAAAGTTGTTCTTACCGAAACTGTGCAGTATTATTAAGTGTTGTTTTGTTTCTTTACAACATGGGTGTCAAAGTATGGTCCTTGAGGGCCACCACCCTGCATGTTTTATGTTCCCCTCCACCAAGACATCTGATTGAAATGACCAGGATCAGGCTTCTACGGACTTTGCTGAAGAGCTGATCATTTGAATCGGGTGTGTCGGAGGAGGGAAACATCTAAAACATGTTGTAGGGCAGTGGCCCTCGAGGACTGGATTTGGAGACCCCTGCTTTTTCACATCCAGTAATAATACAGTGGGGGATTAAAGACAGTCAGAAGTTGACATCAGTAAATAAAAGGAGCCGATATGTTTGTGCTTTACTTTGGTTAATGCCTGATTTGTATTGCAACCAATCTATCAATCAATTTTACAGTTAAACATGAAAATCATGCTGAAACTGTTAAGTCTGGTTGTGTTTGAAAGCATCATTCACTATAATCAGGTTATCATTTCATCAATGATAACCTGATTGGAACAAGAAAAAAGATTTGAAAGCAACTCATGATTATAACACTACACCACAAAAACTTGATTTGAAACTGAAAAATCACACCTTGTGAAAGCGCCATTCATTCTCTGGCACACGGTTTTCTACAAAAACCTGATTGAAACGGCTTACATTTGACCTATCAATCTATCACACAGTTATCCATTAAAAATTGAACTTAAAGTCAGATAACGTGTGGAAAAACACCATTCATAGATCTATCACGGTTAAAAAGAAAATTAATTGATTGAAATAGTTTTAATTGAAAACGTCGCTTACAAAAAAAGCACCATATTCCATCATCAATCGCGTGCTTATCTGGCATGAATGAGTCACCAACATTGCTGAAACCAAAAAGACCGATGACGTTTGAAAGCACCATTCACCATGTACTATTACTCCGTTATTTTTGTCTGTCGATCGACAATGTCACATGATCCACGGTCACCTCACGCCACGCCCTTACCTCGCCTCCATCCAATCGAAGAGGGATGCGGATTCGCCTTTCACGGCCGATTGGACCAGTCGCCTGTCAGTCACTTCCAGCTGTCAGATTCAGAAATACCCTACTGCTGTTCTCCCGAAGGAAATACAGTGAACCTTCACAACGAGCAAGACATTTCACGGAGAAGATGGTGATTTAGATAACAAGGGTAAGCTTTATAACCCAGAAACTGAAATATTTGTGGGTATTATGTTGTGCCAACTACTTAAAATAGAGATAAATCAACGCTGTGGACGTCGGTATGGTCTGACGTGCCCTGATGTTTTTAGCATACAGCAGCTAATGAGGCTAAAATATCTGTTCATGTAGTTCCGTTTAAAACGTTTTAATTAATTTATAAGTAATGCGTTTAGTTTGGCAACACACGTTTTGGGCTCTCATTTATGTCCTACCAGTGACTGAAACGACTCGTGTGCTAACATACCGAGAACCAAGCTCACCGTTATGTTCGCCTCGTTCATCTCTCCAGGGTGTTCAACTCCCTCCTAAGGCAGCTCCGGCCGTCACTATGGAGACAGGCGGCAGATATGTGGTCATCCACGGGAAGAACATCTCTCATGGCTCCCTGACGATCCCTGGTGGTGGCGCTGGTGCCGGGCCTCATATGTCCATCGATAAACTGTTCCCTGCCCTGCTCGAGTGCTTTGGCATTATCCTGTGTGGATACATAGCTGGCAGGTAACATTTGCGAACTACTCATAACACTGTAATTTCAGAAGCAAAATAAATGACTGGATTCGTTCAAATAAACAACAAAAAACATTTTCTTTTGTAATAATACAATTCTTTTATGCTTGGACAATTTAACGAGTCCATTATACCTGAAGAAACAATGCAATCCGGGGTGGCCAGAATTTTCCACAATAAGTAAATATTGATTCGTGGTCTGAAATAAAAATAAAAACTTGAGGAATAAGAACTGAATGTGTCATCTGAGGGTTTGTTGCCCTGCACACAGGGCTGATGTGATCACCGAAAACCAAGCAAAGGGTCTGGGCAACTTTGTGTCGAAATTTGCCCTCCCGGCTCTGCTGTTCAAAAATATGGTGCTGTTGGAGTTTGGCGACGTCATCTGGTCCTTCCTGTGGAGCATCTTGGTTGCCAAGGTCAGCTTCTACTCTGGAGTAAAGTGAATCAGTTAAGGTACTGGAATGCCCTCGCATATGGGCAAGGGAAGCCACAGTTGCCGATGCACTCATGTTAGCCGCTTCTTGAACGAGACAGTCACACACTGACACAAATACAAAATGAAAGCACTCCCAAGGACTCCAGCTGACAGTCAGGCAGAGCATATCACACTACCCACAGGCATATATTCTCCATCATCTGCATAAAACAAGAAATATTATTATGGTCTTATACTGTGATGCATCATGAGATCTTTGTATAGTAAATTGATAATCAACATTGAAAAAAACTTTTTGTGTGTAGGTGGCTGTGTTCACCCTGGTGTGTGTTCTCACGCTGATGGTTGCCAGTCCGGAAAACAGGTACGGCAAAGCCGGACTGTACGCCATCTTTGCCACACAAAGCAACGACTTTGCCTTGGGCTATCCCATAGGTGAGGTCCCGCACAAACACATGTGTAGTACTCGAGTTCCTACTTAGAAGTTGTCTTTCTCCAGTGGATGCTTTGTATCGGAGCACATACCCGGAGTACCTGCAGTACATCTACTTGGTGGCCCCCGTGTCGCTCATGCTGCTCAATCCCATCGGCTTTGCCCTATGCGAGGTGCAGAGATGGAGGAGGCGGACCGACCCCCATGTGGAGCGAAGCACGGCCAGAGTGTTGGGTGTTGTCACTCTACAGGTACTACATCGCTGTCGGTCTTGATCGATGCCAAATCGTCAAAAGAATCATCAAAATCTTTGTCGTAATGACGCACCTACACTAAATGACATAGGCAAGAGAGTGCCACAATTTAGCATTGCCCATTTGTCTTTAAAACACGGTCCAAATTTGGTAGCAATTAAACCCTTGAAAGACCCTTGGAAATTATCTGAAAGGTGCCTAAAATGACTTCTTTAAAACCGAATGGCAGATTTCCTGAGTATTTTTGTGCAGGGCCTTTTGATACTTTTTTATGGGTCTTTTCTTAACAAACATACCTACCAAATTTATGTTGCTAGACGAAACTGTCTTGAAGGGATGAATTTTCCTGTGTGATAAACAATGTTCGTGTTGAAGGATGATGGAAATACACAAAACGAGACTAAAATGGTGACTTTAAACCAAAATTTTCCGGCATAACTTTCTGGACTTTTTTTAATGGGTCTACTTATGATAGACAAACCTACCAAATTTCATGCTGCGACGTGAGACTGGAATCAAGGCCTGAATTTTCAAAATTATTCCACTCAGAGATATTTTTTTGGAAGGACCCATTGAAATGACTTAAAGAAGCCTAAAACGGTCACTGAAAAATTTGTCTTTTCAGGTATGGCACTTTTTTGGGTCCACTGATGATAAACATGGCATTAAAGGCTGAATTTTCAAAATATTCCAGTAGAAGACTTTTTTATGAAGGGCCCCTGTAAATGGCCTAAAGTGACCCTTAAAACCAAAACTGTAGGGTTTGTTGTTTTCAAACGTGAGACTTTTTTTTTTTGTGGGTCTGCTGTAAATAGAGATGCCTACCAGAGGTTTAAATTTAGTTCCACGTATTATCCATTAAAGGATTAAAACTCTCAAACTTTCTTCTCCAGGTGTTAAAGAACCCAATCGTGTTCATGGTGGTCATGGGCATCGTCTCGCATTTTGCTCTGGGCCAGAGGATCCCCGACGTGCTGTCCCAGTTCATCAATGGCCTAGCCAACTCTTTCGGAGGTGCCGCTTTGTTCTACCTGGGCCTCACCATGGTCGGTTCATACTCATTTTCGTACAAAGCATTTTCTAGGAGGACATGACTGAGAGGGCTTCATATTTGTGTTACAGGTTGGACAACTGAGGAAATTGACGCGTGACGCCGGCGTCGCGTTGATTCTCCTTATCACTGCAAAACTGTGAGTGGCAATTTATATATTTAAAAAAAAAAACAAATCTAGAGTGGTTGGCAAATATCGAAAGATGAGGAGAGCATCCAGCATTATGATGTGCTTTTATGCTTCCAATTCTTTCCATTTCAGTGAGCTCGTCAAATTGTATTTACAATACATAATTCTCACCAATATTATGTTTATCTCAACATATTCAAAAGTTTAATTTACTTTATTTTTAAAAACAGATCTACAATAATTCCAAATATAAATTACATAAATATTTACAGCATCAATATCAGATTGATTTACTTATTGAGTTAAAATGATCAAATAAAAAAAAATGCCCCCCCCCCCAAAAAAAAACAAATCACATTTCCATTAAAACTTACGGGACCGATATCATATATGTGCATTAATAACATTTTAAATTATTTTATTTAAATAAGAATGAAAAATGACATGTCCAATATATTTCACTCAATTTATTTAACTAAAAATTGTAATATTTCTTTTTAATTTGAATAAAAATTTAAATTGGATGAGACATTACACTACCAATACCATATTCATCTCTACATCGGTAATTTAATTTGATCAAGTCATCTTTTATTTGGAAAAAAAAAATCCAAATCTAAATTACACAAAATTGACACCACTAATATCACATTTATCCCTACACTTTATTTGATTAAATAATAATAACAAAATAAATAATTTGAAAGTGGGGTCAAAATCACACATCTCCAAAATTAACTTTTATAATTCTGTTTCCAGGTTAAAGCTAATCATTTTTATTAAGGCTATTCAAAGTTAATATGTATTTATCAATTGGGATGCTAATTAGACTTTTTAAATTGATCTCTCAAGGGAGCTTTTGACAAAATTACATCTCAAAACCAGACCGCGCCAATCCCACTTTTTTTTCTTTTCTGGCGCATGCCGGCTTTTGGGTTTTGAGCTCTTCAGTTTGTCCCCCTCAGTCTGTTGATGCCGCTGTTCTGCAAAGACATGATGGACATTCTGGACGTGGGCGTCAACAGCACCAGCGCCAACCACACGAGCCTGTCAAACTTTGCCTTCCTCTACGGTGTCTTCCCGACTGCGCCAAGTGTGGCCATCTACGCTGGACACTACGGGATGGAGCTGGAGGTGGTGAGTCGCTGAGAGCAAGAGTTACGGGACTTGAGTCACATGACTTGACTCAGTCACTCTTGGTAATCCGTCACTAAAAAATTCGCATGGAACTTGAAGATTAAGGTTGAGACTGATTCCAGACTTGCAGATATTGCATGTGACCTATTAGCATTCTAAAAGACACTACTTTTTTTTTTTTTGTAATACTATATTTAATTGTGAAACTTTTTCGCATTTCGTTTGCATTTTTAAACATTCCATTTGTGTCGTTCCTGTTTAGGTGACGTCCGGCATGGTCATCAGCACTTTCCTCTCGGCGCCCATCATGTACGTCTCAGCCTGGCTGCTGACCATCCCGCTGATGGACCCCGCACCTCTGGTGGCCGAGCTTCAGAATGTCAGCTTCAACATCAGCATCATCTGCCTGCTGACGCTGGTACGACAACAAAGACACTAAATGATTAAAAGATTAGCTGATCTCTTTTTTTCCACCCCTTCTAAAGCAGACATTAAATGTTTGGTTAAGGTCTCAATAAGTATTCAATCCCCATTAGAGATCACATTATTTGCAAAATTTACAGTCTGATTTGCCAATTTTTTTTAATATATATTTTTTCAAGTTAAAATGTTTTTTTCTTTTCATTTTACTGTTTTAATATGTAGATTTATTTCTTTATTTTATTTATGTGTTTCATTTTGATAATTATGTTTAATTTTAACATAGAAATGTGAAACTAATCCACTTAATTTTTGTTTATTCATTTATTGATTTATGGTGGGCCTGCCTGCAATGAGAATTTACTTATTTACTTTTTAATACAATATATATATATATAT
>NW_017805840.1:4225-7151 GCF_001891065.2 Hippocampus comes | reverse complement strand
CCGAGACGCTGAACGGGGCGGTTCGGCGGGAGGACCTCGCGAGGAGGTCCGGCTCACGTGCACACAGTTTGTGCGCTACCACAAAGAGCACTGCGTGCAAGGGCTGCTACACGTGCGCAGGTATGGACCTGTCTGTGGGCATGCAGGTGCGTGCACGGGTTCCAGAATGACCTTATACAGTGCTGTGAAAGAGTATTCGCCCCCTTCCTGATTTGTAGTCTTTACATATTTATCACATCCAAAGGTTTCAGTTCATCAAACCAATGTTAATATCACACAGAGACTATACAAGGAAATGCAAAATGCCGTTTCTAAATGCCAATTTAATTTATTTCGGCACAAAATAAAAAAATTATCCTCAAACCCTGCTGTCGGGCTACATGCCTTCCTGGTTCCCGCCCTGCTTTTCCCGCCGTCTCCCGATCTGTTCGGGTCATTTCGGGCCAATTTGACATCCAGTATGTCAAATAAAGGGTTAGCTGACTGCCCCTAAGAATAAAAATGTGCCCTTCCTTTGGCACCAATGATTTGAACACCAGCTCAGTGATATGTGGCTTTCTGTTCATTAAATCCACTGTGAATCCCCTGCCGAATGGAGAAAAAGTCCTTAAAATTTGCCAAATTGGCCCTCAAAAGTCCTTAAAAGGTCCATAAAGAAAAAGCAAGTGGAAGAGTGGGAACCCTGCTGCGTGACGTTAATCTCCGATGTTGGGACACTCACAAATCTTCAGTAGTATCCAGCGTTGCAGGTTCAACTTCATCCAAAGTGTTAGGGTCACACTGAAAACAGAGTATTTTACAGAAGAATATTACAAAAGGAAACTTAGGTGGAAAAAGATTTACCATTTGTAAAGAGATGCCCCCCCCCAAAAAAAAAACCTGGGAATAAAACCACAAGATTTCAAATATAAAACTTGGATTATAAGAATTATTGGTGAGAAGCTGACAATTTTAAAAGTTGACTTTATTCTTAAAATTTAAGGTACGTAATACTACGTTAATACTGCATTTTTTTGTGCTAATACTGTCGCCATTCTCTTTGATCTTCCAATTTTTTATTTGACTTATGACTATTGTTGCAACAATATAATTGCCGTAACATGACTGTTCTTGTAACTTAACATTCTTTTTTCATCATGCGTCAATTTTCTAATTATATCACAATTAGTTTGTCATGTAATAGATATTCATTTAATTTTTCTCGTAATATTATGGCATTTATCATGACTTTATTGTTGCAGCAATATGAGTTTTGTTGTAATATGACTGTTCTGGTAATATGATATCATGATTTTTTTTGTCCCCATTTTTCTCATGACATTCTTGTAACATTACATTTTAATGTATAGCTATGTAAATGTATTCATAATGTTACGTTTGACTCATTCATTCGTGTGCAAAACATTTGGCATTTTGTCACTATTCTCATTAAAGTACATTGGGGGGACTTTCGATTTAAAAGATCTGAGCGAATCGAACCGAACCGTATCCAATTGTTCCACTAAAATATATTGAGATGCAAATGGAATAGTCTATTATTGGAGAGATGCACACCTCCTATATACGTGTGTGTGTGTGTGTGTGTGTGTGTGTGTGTGTGTGTGTGTGTTATATATATATATATATATATATAATATTTTTTAAGTCATATGATTCTTTTTAACATTTTTTTTGCAATAGTAATTTTCTGAATGATTTGAGGGAAGGTGGATTTCAAAGAATATGTGTGACAAAAAGTCTGGTCTCCACAAAGTTACCAAAAGTACCTTAAATTCATGTGTGACACCAAGAAAAATGCAGATTACTGTGATGACCCTCAATATGTTTTTTTGTTTTCCACATGTATTCGCAGGTTTGGACCATAGCTGTGATGCTGCTCAGTGGGAAATTCAAGCGTCTTCCTCACCTCTTCGCCTTAAATCTCTTCTTGGCTCAGGTCAGTCTCAAACATAAATTGGTCAAATCTCACTTTTTTGAGTTTGGTTTTGTAACCTGATCACGCCTGTCCTCGTTCCAGTTCCTGGTGTGTGTGAGCATGATCCTGTGGAACTTCCTTGCCAAGCAACAGGATAATCTGGCGGGCAAAATGCTGGCCTTTGCGCTGCTCTACGGCTCTCTGTACAGCACGTACATTTGGACGGGCGAGTGTGCACATCTGCACTTTGATGCGCTGTGTCCTAATCTGCATACTAACCGCGAAGCACGTCTCTCCTCTACTCGACTTTTAGGTTTAATCCCTCTGTGCTTGGCTCTGACCAGCAGAGATGATCTGCTCAGACTCCGGCCAGCTATTTTCATGATTCTGGGTTGGGGGTAAGTTCCACAATAAAACTGCACAAGATAAGGGTTATATTGATTTAAGAGCGTGCGTATAGATCGGATCTCAAATTATTCTGTCCTTATTTGACAAAGCATTTATATAAGCCTCTCTGATCACGTCTTTCTCATCATTCTTTTCATTTATGTTGTGTACATTTGCGGATGTACTGAATTCCTGGTGACACATACATTTAGACACAAGTGGACACTTTGACCACTATGATTGTGTCAGTGTACGTGACAGATTATCACGATAGTTTTTTTTTGTTGTTTTTTCAGGGTTCCTTTCTTCATGGTGGGAGGTCTTTTGATAGTGGGCCAAAGGACCGACTCCATCGATTCTGCCTTCTTCTATGGAAAGGCTCAGGTTAGACAAACACCTTTTGTCACTTTCACACTCATGCTTTTAGTGGCTGGATGAAAATATAAAATAAAATAGTAATTATGTAAATGCAATAAAATGCATTTCCATTTTAATCTCTTACGACTGCTTGTTGTCAAACATTTATTTACCGGTAGCCGCGATTTTTATTGGACTTATGCACAACATGGGAAAAAAACTCCTAACAGTCACTGTCAATCTTTACCTGCAGATTTTCAGCACAGC
>NW_017805840.1:0-3357 GCF_001891065.2 Hippocampus comes | reverse complement strand
CCGAGACGCTGAACGGGGCGGTTCGGCGGGAGGACCTCGCGAGGAGGTCCGGCTCACGTGCACACAGTTTGTGCGCTACCACAAAGAGCACTGCGTGCAAGGGCTGCTACACGTGCGCAGGTATGGACCTGTCTGTGGGCATGCAGGTGCGTGCACGGGTTCCAGAATGACCTTATACAGTGCTGTGAAAGAGTATTCGCCCCCTTCCTGATTTGTAGTCTTTACATATTTATCACATCCAAAGGTTTCAGTTCATCAAACCAATGTTAATATCACACAGAGACTATACAAGGAAATGCAAAATGCCGTTTCTAAATGCCAATTTAATTTATTTCGGCACAAAATAAAAAAATTATCACTAAGCTGTCATTATGTGAAAAAGTAATTCTACATTGTATTTTCTCTATACAATATCAACTTTGATCCCGTTCATTTTTATTGCTGCTTTAGTTTTAGGCCTCTCTCCCTCTCACCCTCTAGCGCCGCAGGAGAGAGTGCATGTACCTCAACTGGTGAATCCTTGCTCTGATATCGACTGGCTTACCAGGCAGAACCGGCACTGAGACCAGCATGACCTCTACCTGACAGGAAAAGGCAGCGACCGCCATGACGTCCTTTCCCCCACCCAAAAGTGCCTTACGGTGCAGTTCTTCCATCCCTCGTGATGGTCGCTGACTTTACTTCCACTCCATCGCACTTGTCCATCAACTTCAAACCAAATGACACACTGTGTTTATTCGCTAGGAATATACTGTACTGGCACAAAATTAGGTACACGTTAAGTGGATCTAAAAAAATCTCCACTCACCTATTCAAATAACAGGGTTTTTTTTTTAATTAAAATAAATTAGACCAAGATCATTTCAAAGCGTTTTCCACTGTTATTGTGGCCTGTAATTGACAGCTTTCTTAAAAAATATTTTCAAGATGGGGCTGCACCCTCATAACTTGGCATGCGGCGTGTTCAGAAGTATCCCATCACATTTAAACTTGCAGTATTTTAAATGGGAGTCGGCACACAACTGCCACCATTTAAAATGGCTCGAATTAAGCCCAAAAGACATTTGGCTATTCTAGTCTACTTTTACTGACATTTTTTGAATATCCACTGCAGCTCCAATAAAACGGTATTTTCTCTATACAATATCAACTTTGATCCCGTTCATTTTTATTGCTGCTTTAGTTTTAGGCCTCTCTCCCTCTCACCCTCTAGCGCCGCAGGAGAGAGTGCATGTACCTCAACTGGTGAATCCTTGCTCTGATATCGACTGGCTTACCAGGCAGAACCGGCACTGAGACCAGCATGACCTCTACCTGACAGGAAAAGGCAGCGACCGCCATGACGTCCTTTCCCCCACCCAAAAGTGCCTTACGGTGCAGTTCTTCCATCCCTCGTGATGGTCGCTGACTTTACTTCCACTCCATCGCACTTGTCCATCAACTTCAAACCAAATGACACACTGTTTTTATTCGCTAGGAATGTACTGTACTGGCACAAAATTAGGTACACGTTAAGTGGATCTAAAAAAATCTCCACACACCTATTCAAATAACAGGGTTTTTTTTTTTTAATTAAAATAAATTAGACCAAGATAATTTCAAAACGTTTTCCACTGTTATTGTGGCCTGTAATTGACAGCTTTCTTAAAAAATATTTTCAAGATGTGGTTGCACCCTCATAACTTGGCATGCGGCGTGTTCAGAAGTATCCCATCACATTTAAACTTGCAGTATTTTAAATGGGAGTCGGCACACAACTGCCACCATTTAAAATGGCTCGAATTAAGCCCAAAAGACATTTGGCTATTCTAGTCTACTTTTACTGACATTTTTTGAATATCCACTGCAGCTCCAATAAAACGGTGGTAATAATAATAATAATAATTCGTGTAACAATGTTGATTCTGATTTGTTTGCAAGTAGGTTTCTGATTATTTACACCTGTATGTTATGATGAAAGAAGCCACTAGATGTCAGTGTTTGTCGTTGAAGGGACACGCTCAAGTTTTAATTTATCAATAAATATAAATCAATTCCTTACTCCAAACATTCACTGTCAATCTTTACCTGCAGATTTTCAGCACAGCGGCACTACTGTCATTCAGCCTGGCGCTGGCTGCCGTTTCTCTGATGGGCCTCAGCCAAGGCGACCGCCAGCTGAGAGGCTACCACGTCCTGAGCCGGGCGGCGGCGTTACCTGCCTCCAGTGAGGAGCAGCTGAGGACACCTGCTGATTTGGAAGACCCGCTACCACAACAACAAGAGCAGACAGCGGAACTTTCACCTTCTGTCTGCAGTATTAATTCTGGTATTGTGTTTTTTTTTGGGGGGTGGAATCATTTAAAATGGTGTATTTATTGATAATTATTTTGTGTTAGACCTCCATACGTCCCCTCCGCTCCAGTCCATGCCGGATATGATCACCAGCACGCAGAGGAACCATGGCAACAGCATAGGCAGAAATACAAGTTGTTGTATTGTAGATGGCAATGATTTCCTGCACGTTTGTGATTGGATATTTGATGCAATGTTCTCTGCAGGCCACATGGGGACGCTGTGCGATGGGCAGCAGCAGAGTACGTCGTCTTCGGAACATCTGTTGAATTTAACGGCACCTGAGCATCAGCAAGCCGCAGATGACAAGCAGACAGCCAGACATGTTCTGCTCTGTCTCTTGCTTATTGTCAGCCTGCTTGCGGTAAGAATTCACTCATATTTATCGTTTGTAATCTGGAGTGTATCTTAAATTCTATTTCATTTTGCTCACATGAGCAGTGAGCGTATGTTTGTTTTTCTGTACCACGTTGAGTGTAGAACCTGTCGAGCTGCCTGTGGTGGTTGCTGAACAAAGACCCCGGCCGCTTGTACTTGGAGCTTCAGTTCTTCTGCGCCGTGACCAACTACGGCCAAGGCTTTCTGTCGTTCGGGATCTTCGGCCTGGACCGTCACCTCATCCTCCTGCCCTTCAAGAAGAGGTAATCATACCGCCAGCGCCGGGCGTCCGCCAATAGGTCGCACTCACGTGACCGCCGTCCTGCTGCGGTGCCGGCAGATTGTCGGCGTGGTGGGGACGAGACGCTGAACGGGGCGGTTCGGCGGGAGGACCTCGCGAGGAGGTCCGGCTCACGTGCACACAGTTTGTGCGCTACCACAAAGAGCACTGCGTGCAAGGGCTGCTACACGTGCGCAGGTATGGACCTGTCTGTGGGCATGCAGGTGCGTGCACGGGTTCCAGAATGACCTTATACAGTGCTGTGAAAGAGTATTCGCCCCCTTCCTGATTTGTAGTCTTTACATATTTATCACATCCAAAGGTTTCAGTTCATCAAACCAATGTTAATATCACACAGAGACTAT
>NW_017805839.1:2294923-2306934 GCF_001891065.2 Hippocampus comes | reverse complement strand
TTTCCATGGCCATCCGCTTCTTCGTTGACAACCCTGCCATGTTTTTGTGATTCAATCAGAAATAATACAGGACATGGAGTGGCAGCTTTTGTGCGGTACCGCCTCGTGTGTGGCGAACGGTCACCCACTGTCATTTTTTTGTGATGGTCCATTTCAGTGGCTTATCATGCCTCGAAAGTTGAACAAAACTTCTGTGAACTGCCAACCAACTACAATCAAGACCAGCAATTCAACATCAATCGAATATCAAAAGCCATTCTTCAACATCAAATTGACATCAAATTGATGTAATGTGCCCAGCGGGATTTTTTTTTTTTTTTTTAACGCTTGTGATTCGCGTGTTTTGTGAATATTAGAGCTGCTTTTCAATTTCTCTTGTTGTTTCCAAAAATGCTGTGGAAAGCCCATTGTGACGTATCACAAGGAGTCCGACCACTGATCACATTTGCGTGGGTCCGTACTCCTCCACTGTGTGTGTGCGTTGAGGTTAGAGCCGATAGACGGTCACACCCATCAACACACGCCGTCTGTGCCTTGGGCGCACACTCACACACAGCGGCAGCTTGCGACATACTTGACAGAGATTTGGGATGTTTATGGATTGCGAGGGTCAAGGTCCATCTTGTGTCTGTGTATCCGGTCATGTTTCGTGTGGTACACTCCCGATTGCTACTTGACCTCAGTCACAAGAAATCAGCCCTGTGCTTGTGATTAGACAGATGACACACAACCATGGAGACTAACGTAGCCGTTGCAATGAGCGACGGTGGCAACTTTAAATGTGTGCCCTTGCTTTTAATCATCAAATATACTAATAGCCATTCATTTGGGTTTGTATTAGTGCACTCGAGAGAATTTCAGTGCAACCTCTGAGGTTAAGCAATTTGTTCATATCGTCAGGCTCCGATTTGTTTGCTTTAGAAAACAATTGTTGCCAAAGAGCAGTCTGGTGACTTCGTGGTTCGCACGTCCACCTCACATCCGAGAGGTCATGGGTTCGCCATCTGCTCTCTGTCCCATGCTTGCGTGCGTTTTTCTCCAGCTACTCCAGCTTCCTCCCACATTCGATAAACATGCATGTCAGGTTAATGGTATTGAATAATTTGTTGTTTGCTGTGCCGAGCTCCATTTCAATATCTCGATGGCACCTGTAACGTCATGCAGGAGGTTAGTTTTGTGCAAATTGAGATCCAAGCCCCTCACCTCCCCCGGGAAATGTTTGTTGTGCGACCTCAACCTCAAGAGTTTCTTCCGTGAAAGGCAATTGAGGTTTAACCTTTGTACACTTAACAAATGATATTGCTACATAATCGTAATTACAGTACATACAGGACACATTTTTAATATGCCTATATATATATATTATATTTATTGATATAGTTTTTGTTCTTCTACTTTCTCCCTTTCATAATTTTGCTGCTGTAAATTGGGAATTTCTCCATTGTGAGACAAAAAAAGGTTTTCTTATCTTATAAGCTTTGCTAGTGTCATACCAATGGCCTTGGTCGGAGCCACTTGTGGGTCGCTATTTGTACAATACAGTATAAGAAACCTAGTGGAATTATGTATAGCACGCTAGCCACTATATTACATCATGAAGTGAACGTCACAAAAAAATATTTGAACACACATTCCCACATTTCACAAAGATGGCCGCCAAGTGGTTTGAAAAAGCTTAGTTTTGCCAAGTCAATGATGTTTTTGAACGTTAGAGGTAAAACACAATCCAGTATGGAGGCTGGTTGCTCTCCATTTAGTCTTGATTTCAAAACAATGTTTCCTACAGGAAAAACAAGAAGTGCAAATAATCAGTTCTTGGTTTGTATTGTTGCCATCTGAACCCTTTTCATCACATTTTTAATCACCATAATTTTGCTACGTTGTAAACAATAAAGTGTTTTTGAAATGCTGACTTCATGTAACTCTTGGTCTGTATTTTCCTTCTTACAGGAGTATCCCTTTTTCTACAAAAGCCTTGTAAATTCCCTTGCCAATATTAAAAAAAAAAATCTCTTCTATTCTAAATATTCTAATTCTCCAGATTCACTACTCAGCAAAGTGAGGCCTGATAAGACTCAACTCCTGGTTGTGTAATGGAGCATATTGATTCTTCCAAGAGCGGAATCCAACCCTGATTAAATGCGACTACGGTGATTAAAACACACACACACTAAAACATGAAACAGCATTTCACTCGAAATCTGGGAGTCCACATTGGACCAAGTTATGATTCATGAGTGTCTGTTGAATTAGTGAAATTCTTCCGAGCACTGTGAAACAAAAGTTCCTGTTTTTTGTAGATTTGAACAAACCACCCACATGATTCAAAACCGAGTGATTACAATGGTCGCACTGCAGTCATGTGAGTTTCGCACAGCAACTCTTGATTTTTGATTTCTCACTCCCAGTCACATTCACAACAAGGTATCAGCATTGCCACATGTTCATTTTGGGCATTGGCTCCGACCCTTCTTTGCTTTCGCAGCCCTGTGTCGAATGCCTCTGCTCTCATTGGCATCCGCTGCTGTTCAAGGAGGATGGGAGTTTTATTTTTGTACATTTCCATGACGATGATGCCGGCCGAGGGCCAATGGCGGGAAAACAGACTGATAGAAAAAGAAAAAAAAATGGAGGAGTGGGGAAATGGCGGCGGGGCTTGGACTGGTTCATATAAGACATGACTCATCGTGGCGAGGGACCGGGGGAGGGAGGAGAAAGAAGAACGCAGGGCGGGTCGGGGTGGATCATAGCCCAGTGAGAAAAAAAAAGTGAAGTTACTTTGCTGGAAGTTATGAGTGATATACTGCAAGCATGCAAGACTTAGAAATCAGTCACCATCATAGAATATGCTGTGTGAATTAATTAAACAATATGTCGCGGTGTAGACGTGCCCGTCATCATAATGAGAACAGTTTTAATAACAACTAGCTAAATAAGGAAAGTGAAGAGTTTGATGCAGTACATTTTTAATCTATAATATATAACTACAAGGGTAGTTAGGTCTTTAGATTAATATTGCTGAACAGAAAAAAAGTGTTATGATTGATAGTGTCTCACTTCCCAGCAAAGGTGACATTTCTGTATTGAAAGCTGAATTCAATTTCTCAATATTCTTGTTCAAAATGGTAAAATGTTTAGTATTCAGTGAAAGAGTTTGCCTAAAAGTGTTTCATGATGCTGGATGGACTCGTTTTTATGCTGATTTTTTTTTTTTTAATGCGCTGTAGGTCTGAATTAAATCTATTGTTTTTATCTTTAAGAGACCTCTTTTAAAACGAGCTAATTTTGTGGCCAATAAGCAAAGGATGAGAACTTATTATGTTACAATTTGAATTATGTCGCAAAGGGAATGCAGATGTATTACAGGAGTGGAGTGTAACGTGACATTGACATAACCACTGGGCTGTTGTTTTTAATAGCTTTTTAACTATACAGAGCGCTCCATGCTAAATTATATTCTGTTGTCTACCATGCTCCATGTCCAACGGGTAATCAAAACCGGCTGGTTCACAGCTCACCTGGTGTGCATTTGCTCAGCGTGCTATTGAGAACTTGACCGTAATAACCAAAGAATCTTGAGCTCTAAAGCCTCCAAAAACTGCTATCACCACTGTGAAATATCAACCCGAAGGATACCACAGAGGTCATGGATGTTATTTGACAGCAAGTAGAAGGTGCGGACCTCGCCAAAGCTAACAGGTCCACTCTTAGGTCAACTTTTAGTAGAATCCACTCTAAATCTTCATCATCAATAGAAAGCATCACTGCAAATATTCTTTCATTCTTATAAGAAAGGTCATTGCTATGGGAATGTGAAAACATGCTTCATCATCATGAAAGTTTTGAAAAGTGAACATAAGATCAAAGCGCATTTGGAAAGTGGGTGTAATTTTCAGGTTAACTTTGTCAGCATTGTGATTCTTGCTAGTATCAACTGAATAACTTTATTTTCATTATTTTTTTTTGTCCAGGAGCTTTGTTGTAACATTCATCCCAAAACATGGATCAGATTCAACAAGACAAGATAATGAAAATCTTGACACCAAATGCTGGAAAGTGGTTGTGGCAGTGCGGTGAGTGTTAGCGTTAGCATGAACCGCTAGCTAGCCATGGCTTTTAAGTTTCGCTTCATCACTCTTTATATATAATAGTAGGGCATTTTCTTCATTTTATATTTAACATGTTTTTATAGATAGATGACAACTAATGAAAAAAAAAAACCTGTTTCAGCTGAGTTGTGTTCTTTTAACGTGACTATTAACTAAATTACTGTGTATTGATGAGAAAAAAAAATACAAAGGGAGGAAATAAGACAGAAAAGTTGGCTTAAATGTGAAAAAAAAAATTACCCTTCCTTTAACTTACAGCTAATTGCTGGATGCTTATAGTTGTAGATTTTAATTGCTGAGGCATTGTATTAATCTGTCAGAAATGAGCGCTATTATTCTTTTGAGGAAGTCAATGAAAAAGAATTGCTGGGAGCTACCACTGAAAAACCTGTCTTGCGGTTTACTTCGACATGTAAAACAAGTGCTGTCATATTGAAATGCATGTTCACTTGTGAAGAGTCCCGAGAGTAAAAAGTATGCTAATAATAAGTGTAAGCAACTGGCTCGAAAAAAAAAATGCCTGATACCTAAAAATCGGCTCACACCTTGTTACATGCTCCATGCGCTGCATTAACTTTTGTGTGATTCATTCAACCATAGCATCCACCTTACGTCTAGAGTTTGTTTGGGATGCTTTAATCATACTGAAACAGTTTAGACTGCACAAAACAAGCAGAAACAAAGCAATGTGTTGAATTCAAAACATCAAAACGGCTGATAATAAGCTCCAAAATAAAGGTTTTCTCAAACAACATGGAGGCCTGCGAGGAGGTCAGGTAATGGTTTTCAGTGGCTGACAATGTGTCATAGGAGTGTAATATTACAGCCCTGCCTCCAGGCCCTAGCCCAGACCTGCAGCCAATGGCATTTCACCTCAGTCTCCTCCCACAGCAACAAGCGCTTTAAAACTCCTCACTAGTCCCATCTCTTCCTATCCACTCTGGTCTCTCTTCGCTCTGCTGGCCTGCCTGCCTCGTCAACCTTCACCCAAAAAGCAAAAAAAAAACCCCTTAAGCTCACAATGGCAGCCAGTTACAAGGCCACCTCATACACCGTGAAGAGCTCCAGTGCCCCGAGGAGCTTCAGCAGCAGCTCCTACGCCGGAACTGGAGGGCTCACCTCCCGCAAGAGCTACACCGTCAGGAGTTCCTACGGGGGTGGCAAGGGCTTCGGAGGGGGCGGCATCATCAGCTCCAGCGGCTACAGCCTCGGCTCCAGCATGGGTGGAGGCATGGCCTTTGGGGGTGGCATGGGACTCGGCCAAGCACCTCTCACCGCCGTGACTGTGAACAAGAGTCTGCTGGCCCCGCTCAACTTGGCCATTGACCCGACCATCCAGGCTGTCCGTACCCAGGAGAAGGAGCAGATCAAGACCCTCAACAATCGCTTTGCTTCTTTCATTGACAAGGTAAGCGCAACTGTTCAAAAGAGTTGCAGCAGAGTAACGGACACTCATTTGAACCTTCTGTGTGCACATGCAGTCGTTTTAAAACGGTGAGATCCACTCATGCAGAAACTGGCTCCCAAACACACACGACAGCAAGCCAGATAGCAAAGGGCGTGTCAGGCCACGGCACACGTTACCTTGGGATTGGTTTCCTCCCTATAGCTGGGGTGGGGCCCTTTCTTACTTCTCACTGGCCCCCGCCACTGGACTTTAGAACGTAGAGTGCAACTGCCCCCCCTCCCTTCCTCCACACACACCCCATTTTACCTATTGAATCCACGCAACTCTAAGGAACACGTACCCTCCTAAGGCCAGAGCCGTGGGTTAATATTTAAAAAGGCCTGCTGGTTTCATGTTCTGCTCAACAGCAGCTGCGAAGCTGTGTAGTGCGGCAAGCTCAAACATACTTCCTTGTGTAGCAAATCCAAAAGTTATCGTGAAGGCCCAAAATTCTCTGACGTGTGCAAATTAGATTCTCCCGTGGACCCTAATACCAACCAGTTCTGTCACACCTTTATCCTGGTTAAATATTTACCCCCCCCCCTCTCTCATCTGCCAGCAGATGAAACTTTGCTCCAACCCACTTCCCCTGCCTCCCCCCTTCATTTGCCTGCAAAAGGCTTCATTTACAAAAACAGGAAGGCACAGGGGTGATGGGTTAACTCACTCTGTTCCTTCATCACCAGTTTTTTCCAGCTAGACTACCGTCACCCCTGATCCCACACTCTGATCGCCCCCCCCCTTCCCCCTCATCCCGTCGGGATGCATGTTCTACGTCAGGCCTTCCTCTCTAAAAAGGCAACCTGCAAAGCTCCAAAGAAAGATAAGATCAACAAAGACTATAGAAGGCGAACAGGAGGCATGCCGCGGTTGATGGATGTTCAGAGGTGGCAGGAGTATTTATAACATTAGTGATACTCCTCAACATATTTAGTTCAAGCCAGTATCCCCTTTTTATTCATAGAAAAAAAAGAGTGGAAAGCACTCGTCTTTATTCAGCACTCTAAACCATATTTTTTTAAGACCATTAAATCACATGACGATATATTCCATATGTTAGGCTAGTCTCACCCATAAAAATAAATACACAAAAATGAACCATACTCTATGTGTGTTGATCCAAACATACCGTAAATGGTCATCATTAATTAAGTATAAGCTCTTCCTGCTCCACTATTGCATTCATCACGTCTTGGTGTCTTTCCCTTCCTCAGGTGCGCTTCCTGGAGCAGCAGAACAAAATGCTGGAGACCAAGTGGAACCTGCTGCAGGGCCAGACCACCACGCGTTCCAACATCGACGCCATGTTTGAGGCCTACATCACCAACCTGCGCAGACAGCTCGACAGCCTGGGCAATGACAAGATGAAGCTGGAGGCCGACCTGCACAACATGCAAGGCCTGGTAGAGGACTTCAAGAACAAGTGAGTGCCACCATGAAGGGAAAAATATTCATATAGAAGTTCGGGCACATTGCACACAGCAGCGTGAAGATCTTCACAGATCTTCAATGCAAGCACTTGACGTGCTGTTGGTATTCATATTTTCCACAAAGCAGCAGAGTTCCGGGCTCCCAATGGAGCTATTGGGATGATAACTTGCACCACCTAGTGTTACTTTTGTGTATAACTCGCCTGTCAGCCTCTCGTGGATGACTTAGTCGTGCCCTTTTTTGCTGCCAGGTATGAAGATGAGATCAACAAGCGTACAGAGTGTGAGAATGACTTCGTCCTCATTAAGAAGGTCAGTTGGATTCAATTCACTTGAATTTAAAACATCAAACCACACGGAAATTTGACTTGAGGCCCCTTTTATACGTAGCAGATTAAGGAGTAGACAGACTAGACAGAATATAAGAACAAGTGCGACATTGTATTGTGTTGCTGTCGACTGAAAATGATATATTTTTTCTTGGCACTAAATTCTGTGATTTTGTTTTTCATCGTAAAGGGGGGAAAAGGGCAGCGTATTAACCTGGTGGTTAGCATGTCAGTTGGCCTTGGTTTGAATCTTATTTCGGGTGGTGCGTCCATGTTCTCCCTGTGCTTAGGGTACTCTGACTTCTGTCCACATTTAAAAAAAGAAAAAAAAATGAAAACTGAATTTTTCATAGATGTGAATGTGAACGTGATTGGTTATTTTTCTATAAGTGCCTAGCAATTGGATGGCTAATGACAGGGTGGAACCCACTTGTAGCCCAAATTAAGGTTGGATGGGCTCCAGCACTGCTCTTACCCTAATTAGCATAAGTATTTCGGCATGCTGGAGACTATCCTAGCTGTCTTCGGGCAGTAGGCAAGGGGACACCCTGAACTGGTCTTGACAAACAACCATTTGCGCTCACAATCACATCCAGGGACAATTTAGAATGCGCCATTAACCTGTCAGGCATGTTTTTTGGAATGTGGGAGGAAACCGAAGTACCCCGAGAAAACCCACACAGGCACGGGGAGAACATGCAAACTCCAAACAGGAAGGCCGGAGCCAGAATGAAACTCTGGACCTCTTCACTGTGAGGCCGACGCGCTAACCAGTCGACCACCGGGCCGCCTACTACAATAATGTTGCATTTAATTAAATATGAAAGATGAATCATTACCTTACAAAGATGCAAATCTCATGTATTTTCATTTAATTCAACCCTCCATCTTGAAAAAACATCTTCCCACCAATTCTCCAATAACAATGCGTTGTTTAAAATGGTGCATGTCCAAACTGAAAACAATCTCGTATTTTTTTTCTAGGATGTTGATGAGGCCTACATGAATAAGGTTGAGCTGGAGGCTAAGCTGGAAAGTTTGACAGACGAAATCAACTTCCTCCGGTCCATCTATGAGGAGGTATGGTAACAAAAATCTTCACAAGTTGTATTTCTTTAAGCCTTGCCGATGCTTTTCTCAGCACCTGCCACATTAGATGGTATTCCTTAGCAGGGTGGAGTGTAAAACTTTTTTATTTTTGTTCTTATCTAGGAGCTCCGTGAGCTTCAGAGCCAGATCAAGGACACATCAGTCATTGTGGAGATGGACAACAGCCGTAACCTGGACATGGATGCCATCGTAGCAGAAGTGAAGGCTCAGTACGAGGACATTGCCAACCGCACCCGCGCTGAGGCGGAGACTTGGTACAAGACCAAGGTAAAGAGGAACATTTTGGGCTAGTTTCATCGCATTTCATCAATGTCTGGATTAGAGTACCGGTATAACTATAGATTTATATATTTTTTGTCAGCCATGCTCATCCAAAGCTTTTTTCATTTGTTTTGGCGATGTTCCTTTAGTATGAGGAGATGCAGACATCTGCCAACAGATACGGAGATGACCTGAGGGCAACCAGGACAGAGATTGCCGACCTTAACCGCATGATCCAGAGGCTGACATCTGAGATTGACGGCGTTAAGGGACAGGTACGGATGAATCTTCCACATCACACTCGAAACCCGAGTGATCAGAAGAATCACATTCACCCTCATTGTTTTGACCTTCTCCCAGCGTGCCAACCTGGAGGCCCAGATCGCAGAGGCCGAGGAGCGTGGCGAGCTGGCGGTTAAGGACGCCAAGTCCCGCATCAAAGATTTGGAAGACGCCTTGCAGAGAGCCAAGCAGGACATGGCCCGCCAGATCCGCGAGTACCAGGACCTTATGAACGTCAAGCTGGCTCTGGACATCGAGATCGCCACTTACAGGAAGCTGCTGGAGGGCGAGGAGGACAGGCTGGCAAACGGCATCAAGGCCATCAACATCTCCAAACAGAGCAGTAAGTGTCGCTTTGATAGGAAAACAATTTGGTGAGTGGTGATTCACCAGACATTGGGTCGAACACATCATAGGAAAACTTTTGAAATTACTCTTGCATTCTGCTGCTTTGTAATTTGCTATAAAACTTGAGTTGTGTCACTTACATGGTTAATCGGGTTTAGTCAAATATTTTTAGTCAAATATATGAAGTACAGTATGCAGTTGCGTGGCCACTTATTGCCAGACAGAATACACGAGGTGGAGTCAAACAGACATGCACGAAGGGGAAATTTTCCTCAAAACAACACAAAAAGGTTAATAAGTTCATTTGCACCGATTCATCACAAAACTGAATTCATGCTCTGTATTAAATATAAGATGCACATGGGAACAAATGGCCTTCTTAAGGCCACCACGGTCACATTAAATATACCACACACATGACAGATGGTGATTATTAAATGTATTAATGTGTGCAGATTCCTAGAGATGTGTTTTGCTCGTTGAATTTGGCTGTAAAATGTTTTTTTTGTTTTTTTTTTCTGACCACTCAGAGGACTGAAAAATGCTGAGATTCTTGAGGGCCAGCTAGCTGACCCTGTGAGGCAAATTTGATGTCAGACTGGACAAAAAAAAAACAAAAAACAAAAAAGAACATCTAAGATCCACATATATAGATTGGCCTGCTGGAAGCACAGCACAGCTTAGAGAAATACTCCGCAATTAAGAGGGTAGACTGTGGCAAATAAAGTCAAAGCATTTTGTGCACAAATTTAGGTTCGAAATGTAGATCAGTGCTTCTGATCGTATTTTGGAGAGGAAAGAGGCTTTGCTGGGCCTGACCGATCACCACTGACTTTTAACCTTGACTCTGTTTCGACAGCAAGCTACGGCGGCATGGACACTTTGAAGAGCGGCTACTCCACCTCCTACTCCAGCGGTTACACCAGCGGCGGCTACGGCAGCGGCGGCTACGGCGGCAGCAGCTTCAGCAGCGGCAGCTACGGCGGCGGCGCCTACGGCAGCGGCAGCAGCGGCAGCGGCTACAGTACCCAGACCAAGAAGAACGTGGTCATCAAGATGATCGAGACCAAGGACGGCCGAGTGGTGTCTGAGTCCTCCGAGGTCATCGAGGATTGAGCTAGAGTAGTTTCAAGGCAACTCGCCGTGCTCTGACACCCCATTTGCCCACTTCTGGTAGTTTTTACACTTACATTTCAACTCCCCACCTAACTTTTTATCATTAACATGTCTGAAGCTTCACTCTCCCGTACAGCCTTAAACAACAAGCAATAAAGTATCCTTACTCTACCAATTACCTGAAAGGGACCAAAGAATCTGTGTTGTATGTCTGATACTTGAGTGCTGTCTCTGAAAGTGACGTTAAAGTGAAGGCAAATCCGAAATTTGAAGATACTCAACAGCTCCTCCACTCACAAAGGATTGCATCCCCCTCCGGTGAACAGGGGTGTTGTCGAAGGAAACGTGAACGTGCCGAAGTGTCGATGGTCTAACTGATGTCAATAAAATACACGCTACCGTATGTAGTGCCTGTCTTCCCCCGTGCATGTCCTGTAACCGTTTGACCTCCCAGGAGAGCGCCCACACGATAGCGTAGTACCGCGGTGCTGTTTTTGCTACCACACCAAATAAAAACATGTCTCAAAATGCTTGTGTTGGATTCCGTTTCGACAACGCACAGGTGACATGATACAGAATCAAGCATAAATGGAACTCCTTTCCAAAATGCCCAGTGATCATAGTAGCTGTCTGTTGTGCACCAAATTGAGGGAGGTGCAAAATTAATAAATAAGAAGAAAAAAAATAAGTAGTCTATTTCAGAAACAATCATTTTAAACAATAGTCACAGATGTAAAATAAATAAATAAAACAATTTGACAGCTGCAACTGGCACCTTGACACACATCAATACCCTTTCCGTTCCTATTCAATCATCGGATAAAAAAATATTTTGCAACAAAGTGTACTCCAAAACCATGTCTCACGATTACTGCTTATTAACCAATAATTGTTTTTTTTTTTTTCTTATCACACGAGAGGAATTGATGTTGTACTCAACAATAATTTTGAAACGGATTCAGTTAGTGGGCCTCTTTTCCAAAGTAAAAGCAGATGTTTGCAAAGGTCTTATTTTGATTACACACACAAAAAAGATAACCAGTCTAATTTGAAGTTATACACTGGCTCTAAACATTTTCTTATTAAAATTGCTGTTGATGCATTTCATCATCAATTAGATGTTGATTAATCAATTACTTTAAGTACCTCTACTTTCATGGCCAAAGTAGTTTTCAGTGTGTGTGGTTGCATGATTTTGACCAAACCTGTGGTTATATTGCTCAAATAGAGTTACGGCATGACAGTCCACAGATTTTGAAGTACAAAATGTACAGTACAGTGCACGATACTGCTTCTAAAGTTAGATGCAGCACAACCTTAACGACTTATGTAATTCTAGAATGGTTTTGGTTTCCATCCTCTGTTTGCCAAGTTGTAAACTTCAAAAGTCGATTTGTGGCTTCAATTCCTGGTGAGAAGCATTCCACAAGCCACTTGCTTTTTATCAGTTGGTTTGTGGGTGGATGGATGTAGTTAAAGAAACTTATACCCTGTATCGTGTACTGGAATAAGTGAATGCGTTTGCCTGTGTGTGTGTGTGTGTGTGTGTGTGTGTGTGTGTGTGTGTGTGGGTGGGTGT
>NW_017805839.1:2235520-2294679 GCF_001891065.2 Hippocampus comes | reverse complement strand
GTGTGTGTGTTTGTGTGTGTGTGTGTGTGTGTTTGTGTGTGTGTGTGTGTGTGTGTGTGTGGACAAAACACTGTGCCACTGTGGCTATAGAAGGCTTATACTGCTGTAGCCAATGGATTTTGTTGACAAAGAAAATAAATAAATGCCATGCTAAACATGTTTATGTCAAAATGGGAAAAGTTCAGCCTTTAGGGTCCACATAGAAAGTCCAAACCAGTGTTTCAGTTTACAACTTACAGAGACAGTCTTGGCATTTACAAGGGGGATTCTTCAGAAGAGACCGGAGTGGCTGCTGAGGAACCACCATATAGCTGCACATTCATCTTTCCATAGCTTTGTTGCTTTCTTCTTTTGTTTGGCCTCCGTAAAGGAAACTCCAAGCGGTCTCTGAAATACAGATAGAAAGTCCACTTTGTGTTTGCCAAACTGTAGTCTAAGCCATCAGTCCATAATGGCTGTTTTCACCACAAAAGAAGCCCTTACAAAACACCTTTAATGATGGAGCAGTGAATCCCATTAGTTTGCATTTTATTTATTTTTTTCTTCCGGGGGTAAACAAACCAGTAAAGCCTTTCACCATCTAACATGCAAACGTACGTAACCAAATTTGGATTAGGAACAACTTGCTCGATGTGCACCTGCAAGGCTCTGTCGGGCTCAAAAGTGAGACCATTTTGATTGCAAACGCTCTCATTTTTTTCAATGTGCGCTCATAATAATTAAATATAGTCGAGCAGCTCGAGTACATGTTTTCAGGTACTTACAGCAAAAGTGCTCCAATACTACATACGCGCGCCAGGTTAAAACAATGTTTATGATTACTAATAACAGTAATGGTTGCAGGCTGGGTCTCGAACTATTATTTGTATGAAGCGATCGCTAGCTTTAAGCGACGGTGCAAAAATGTGTTGATTTTTAATCGTTCATTATTACAAAAATCGACTATTAATCTCAATAATAAGGAAAATAAATGTTCTTTCACGTAAACATATGCTAATTACATTACGTCAGGCGCGCCTCCCTTACAAGAGGCGGCGCTATTAACTGCTACGGATAGTGGGAGGAGACAAACTTAGCGACGTTGTTCCACAACACAATGACTACAGTATCATGTAACAAAGACCATGCAATGACTCAATCTCTTGAGAAAATAAATGAAATCTTTCGGGGTGATATTTTGCTGAAGAACTTAATCGTAGTTGTTCAAAGTATGGGGTCTTTGATGCACCGTGCTACGCGCGTACTTCAAAATGCACGCCTCGAATTTTTATTTAAGCATCTTTAATTTCACCAGTAGATGTCACTAAAGTCTATGTGATGACTATTAGAGTAACTGACCTGTTTTGTCGGCCGCTGCTCGTTGCAAACAAGGTTGCTGTTACAGTAAAATATTTTGCTAATGTCTTCAATCATTGCCAGTCTACATCACACGAAACTACGGTACAAATATTGAAACGAATATACAACATCAAATAATTTATTCTTTCTTAAGACTCACATTTAAAAAATGAGAAAATATCGAAATAAACTATCATTTCAAGGATGCCAAATTTTATTTTCAGCGCCAGAGCGGCAGGGTCATGGCTCCATAATGTACATTAAAATCCACGAATTATTAACCAATACATGATTTCAATCAACGAAGAAAAACACACCTGTTTACTGAAATACAAATGGAAATATTAAGAAAACAAAATACAGTACAGTATAACTTCCTGAGGGTCGCTTGAACTTTCCAGTTAACACTTTCAATATACAAATGACCACTAGAGGGCGGAAGCGTACCGTGAAGATGGACTTCTGTTGTCCACGGCAGCGAGACAAGTGCGTAGGCACCGCCAAGCCTCCAAATCAGGTACGCCTCCAGAACAAGATGACATCTGGTATTCAGTTTCTTTTTCTACCCCCCACCCCCTTTTTTTTTAAACTTCTTCAGAGAGTTTTAATTCATCTCATAACATTATCGTCGTTGTGGTTGAAGTGTGCAGTGGGGATGAATGTCGCCACTCCAGAATATGAGGAAGACTTTTTATATGATACAGCGACGTGACACCACAGCAAAAGATTTTTTTTTTTGTAAAGAATTGGGGCTATGACAACGCCAATCAACACTGAATTGTTTTTGTAAAGAAGCATTGGCAATCACAAAACAATTACATGTGTTTGTTAATAAAGTTGACCAAAAAAAATGTTTGATACAGTCATGACATGATCAAAGAGCTTACGCCTGAGAAAATGTTAACCCCCCAAAATATAATGGCGTAACTAATTACAAAAAGAAAACCTTTCACGAAGAATGCCATCAAGGGTGGAGCAGAGCATGTACAGGCATGAATGTACTTAAATGTAATTCTGCTTTTCAGAAGAGGATAAAGTGAATCACACCATCATACCCACCTGAACCCAAAAGAAAAGGAATTTTATGTGTGTGAAATGATGCAGAGACAGACAAACCAAAACATTGCAGTCGTTGAAAATGGGACATAAAGATTAGTGCATTGTTTGAAGTGTGCAAATGTTCGTGAACTTTAGATGAGGTTGCTACGTTTGCATTGGTATTTGTTTGCTTGTCAACAAACTGTGGAGGAGTGGAAAGAATATATTTGAGTCTGATGCGGCTATGGTTAGAGATTCAGAATGAGGAAAATTATCTTTTTTTATCAGTATTTGTTGAAATTGGTATGGAATTTGCATGCTCTCCCCTGTGATGGTAAATGGGTTGTTTCTCTGTGCTTTCTCATTGAACATATTTGAGGTCTATCTGCGTTTTTGGAATCATTTTTGTGATTTCCGAAATTAATTTTCCCGATTCCATTTCAATGGGTGTCAATTGCTGTTTGCGGGCAGGTACATACTCTACATTTTTAAAATGGCATTTCTGTCACACATCTGGTTAGGAAGTGTGTATTAGACTTAGAAACTTAGACTGTAGCTTCCCCTTGATCCCAAACATGATCAGCAGTAGAAAATGGCGTGATGCATCATCAGTGGCAAGAACAATTCCTTATAAGGTGTGCAAGATCTTACCAAGGTAATTTCCTCCCATGTCTCAGTGCAAATGTAGATGGGGCCCGCCCCACTTTGACTTCATCATTTGGGATTGTAAAAAAAAAAAAGAAAAAAAAAAGAAAGAAAAAAAAACTAATAGTGATGCCTGGCTTAATTTAAGACATCTATCCGATATTTGACTTGTCAGTGACAGAGATATATGTATTCTGTACTCACTGCTTTCTTTGTTTCAAAAGTCACCCATGATCAGACTAAGTCAGCAGCCTTCTTAAAGTCTGTGTGCTTCACTGGCTGATGCCTGTAGGCAAGGCTTGTGTTTTTTTATGCCGCTGCTAGCAAAAAGCAGGTCTAGACAAGACGGCATAATTACTCAGCTTATATGGAAAAGCGGCAGCAGAAGGAGATGAGAAGTTACATTTGATGATAGTCAGGACCTGCCGAGTGCTTTTGAAGTGGTACAAAAACATGATAGCAACAGAAAAGGAAGGAAATGATCAGTGACGCATCTGAACCCTGAGATTTAGATGCTAGCATTGATGCAATTTATCCGCCGTTAGCCAAACTTTGAGCGCCGTTGTCTGTGGATTGTGTCTTGCCCGTTCTTTTGACCCTCCGTCACTCGACTGCATTCATGAGCACTAATATTATCATTAACACGTATTGTATTTCATTTTATTACGTTTTAATTTTTTTAAATTCAATCAGTGTTTCTGTAGTTTTAATTACATTAATTCGCAGGCTGAACAGAACATGTCAAATGACGTAAGGTGAAGAAAATGCGAATGGAAGACATTTTCAGTGTGTTCATTTCTGGTGTGCTTGGAGGTGTGGTTTTTACCTCGAGGTGGTTTGCATTCTTCATTGACAGGCCTGGCCTATTCGTGCCCCACAAAACCAAGCCCTACCTCAAGACTTGAGGAAATCAAAGATGACTCAGAATCACTCTCATCATTCAAAGACCATGCTAAAGTATAAATAAGTAAAAAGTAAAAGTGTAAGGCTTCGTGTTAAAGGAAATTATTATTTAGGTATTCGGTGAGAACGAATCTCCTTTTTGGTTCTCACACGTTAGGGAAATTGGCTCACAAGAGATTATTGAACCAGGTTCTGTCCATTCTCTTGTTATTACATGACAACTGAACCATATGATATTTATTATTGAGTTGGTATTTGGAGGCTGTTGGAGCGACCAAAATGAAGCACGCTAACACTGGACCAAAATGAAGCAACTCCATTTCTAAGAGATAGGTGAAAAAAAAATGTGTGGCCAAATCAATTCTCACAAAGAAGACAACGGAAGTGAATGATTGCAGATTTTTTTTGAAAATCGACAATCAGCAGTCACCTTGATGGATGTCAATTCAGCAGATTAACAGCAAAGCACAAACCAGATTAGGTATTCACACACACACACACACACACACACACACACACACACACACACACACACACACACACACACACACACACACACACACACACACACAAAAGCCTACAATGTTCTGGAATCTGTCAATTATTGGGACAGATGAAACAGATGATGGAAAAATAAACCGACAGAGAGAGAAACAGCTCATGATCCAAAGTATAATACATCACAGGCAAAAAAGGTAGAGACAGTCCAATGGCATCGACATGTTTGGCTGAAAATGGATTGTGTTCTCTATTTTTTTTGTTGCTGGTGCGACTGCTGACAGAAGTAGGACCCGTTTTGAAGTTTGAGGATAATACTCTGCTAACCCATCCATTCATTTTCTATCATGCTTGTTATCATTCGGGTCGTTAGTAACTCCAGATGAATCTCCAAAGACTTTTGGCGAGAGACCTCCGCCCTAGATTGGTCACCAGCCAATCAAAGGACGTATATAAACCAAACATCATTCACAATTATATTCACACCTATAATTTAGGCTGACTTTAGTTGTCACTTATCCTCCCGGACATGTGTTTGGGATGAGGAAGTAAAGCAGAGTGCCCAGAGAAAGCCCACAATCATATGGGAAGAACATGGAAAGACCACACAGGAATGATTCTATGGAAATTCGAACCTAGATCTCCTGACTGTGAGGCTAAACATTCTCACCTCGATTTTACCGCATGGCCCCCTCTGCTCAAATTCATCCCAAACTGTGAAAGCAACTCAAAATTTTTGCATGCAAAGAAATGGATGATTGTGCAATGGCCACATGGGTTGTTTTATCTCAAGCCAATGAAGCATGCTCTTCACTCACTGAAGACTTCAAGCTAAAGCAGTAAGATTCACGCACAAGCAGCGACGGAATGCAGAATTTGAAGCCTCATTGTGTCATCTGCAGATCAGCAATTTTATAATTTGATGCACACACTCGCCATTATGTTGTATTTGTCCCCTATATAAAAGGTGGCGACACCATTTGACGCACAAGAAACCACTGATTCCAATGTAAAAAAAACACTCCCATCCTCAATGGGACAATTGACAAGTCAAGAAACGAGTATGTAACTTGTCTCTTTGCAGGCCATGGCTCTGTTCTTGAGGGAAAGAAGTGGGCCGCAGGCAGACACAGCAGCGGCAGGGAGTGTTATATAACAACGGAGCTTGAAGCAAGTTGTCTCATGCTTCGGCATCGAGCAGGTAGAGGCACAGCGAAACTGAACCCGATAGATTAAGAAATAATATCCTTGTTCCCTTTAAATCCACAAAGTTAGCGTGATTTATGGGAGGACACAGCCTACTCGTCAGATTGCCTGAAGGGGCTACTCTTCTATCTGCTACTCATTTTTAACGATTGTGCAACATTACTTGCAGTGCGCCGAGCCACAATTACATTTGGCTGCATGCAATGAAAAGTAATATTTTACTGTCTGATGTCCTTTTTTCATTTCAAACATCTTTTAAATATCACACCGATTTTTTTTTGGCAATTACCAAACCAAAATAACAAGCGCAAGCAACGAAGAGAATATGAATTTAGTACATGTATTATTTTATTGCATTCTTCCGCTTGTTGGCAGGCGAAATCCGTGAGGCACAATCATTTATGTTGCAAAGCTTGATCATTTTTAAAAAAATAGCTGACTGTATTTTGTTCATTCTGCTGCACCGCAGAGCAGAGAAAGCACAGGTCGAGTTTGCAACCCCCATAAAATTTGGAATATTCCTTTCGCAAGATTCTCATTGAGTGCTTAGTTTAGTCATCGTGAAACTGTTACCCACTTTGACAACCAAAATTGCTGTCGAGGGGACAAAAGTGATGACCGATGATTGACAGGAGTGCTAGAAAATAACAGTTTGTGACGTCTGTTGGCACAAAGTGATACTTTATCACAAATCCAGAGTGTCCGACAGTGATAAAAAAGAATTTTGAATGCCTTTCTCCACCCATACACGTTAGCATATACTTTCCAGAAGATTTGACAAAAAATAACAATGATACCGTGCAACACATTGTCCAACATAAAACATAAAACATCGACAATGATATAATTGAGCTTGCCTCATAATTCTGCTCTGCATGTTCAGCTTTGCCATTTGGCTCATGGGTACTGTGCTCAAGGGTGTGGTTTGCAATGTTTGAGATGGTGATAGTCAAGACAAGCTTTCTTAATACCAATAGACTCATATTTGAGAAAGGTGAAAAATGTAGCCCCTAAGGTGACGTGGAAGAAAAAAAAAAAACCCCAACAACTTTGCATTCCCTCGTAAAGTTTACTCTCCCTCGGCGGATCCTGGAATTACCCACGATAGGGTGTGGATAAGCGGATTAGAAAATGGATGGATGGATCGCTTATCAAAAATTAAGGTCTGTCAACTTTGTCAAGAGAACCTGATGGTCACTGGTGTCAAATGCCTTTCCGAGGTCCAGGAACACGACACTTACAAACTTTTATCCAACATGTGCCGAACCAAAGTTTGCTGTCTCAGTCAAGTGCTAAGGACAGAAACCAACCTGCATAAATTGGAGTTGGGATAGAGTTCCTTTTTTTTTCGTCATGTAAATGATTGTCACTGACTGTCAAAATGACATACACGCTCCTGGTGAAATCCTTCTAATTCAAGGTGCGGCTGCTATTGAAATGTTCTTTTTTATTTTACTTTGGACTTAGCAAACTGTAAGTCCTCTCTATGGATGGTTGCCTGTTTTGGTCTTGTGCCACAAACGCACCCAAAGGTCTTTGTTGAACATGATGATTTATCTCATGTGTATGTGAAAGAGAGGCTAATCCTTTTATTGGGAACTAGTGCAGCTCCCATGACCACACCTTGATCGTAGAGCCTGAGTGGATTTGCCGTAGAACCAAATAAGAAGAGATACTACAGTCAGAGCCGTCACCCCGCAGGGCCATAGAGGAATGCGCCAACCCACAAAAATGCTTGCACTCGCCCCCATTTGAGGCACGGATTTTGAAAAAGAAACTTTGTTGTTGTTCCTATTATTATTGTATTTCACAGGTGGGCGGCATGGTGGGCGACTGGTTTGCACATCTGCCTCACAGTTCAGGGGTGCATGGCTTGATTCCGGCTCCAGCCTTCCTGTGTTTGCATGTTCATTCTGTGCCAGCGTGGGTTTTCTCTGGGTACTCCGGGTTTCTTCCCCCAATCCAAAAACATTCATGGCAAGTTAATGGAACACTCAAATTGTCCTTAGGTGTGAATGTGAGCGCGAATGGTTGTAGTAGTAAGTAGTAGAAAGTAGTAGTAAGCCCTGAGCTTTAAAAAAGAACTCTTTCATTCATGAGCAGCGTTCTCATTAATGACTGATTTTTCATCTGTTCAAGCCTTTTAAATTTAATTAAGAAAAAAAGAACAATGTGGTGCCCCTCGTTGGTGTTTTCTGACTGCACACATTTCACACTTCCATCTGACGAAAAAAGAAGAGGAAAAAATTTCAATGCTGAGTGTTACCACAGTTTTTGTTTCGTTCCGTTCACTGAATACATGACAAATAACCATTTTAACTATTGAGTCAGTTGTCAGTGCAACTTGAAGTAAAGCAGGATAAAACACACTTGCATGATGATTGTTTCGGTCTGCCAGGATTCATCAGCGCGAGCTCCCATCTCCATGACAGTTCTCACGTAGAACATTAGCCTGCAAGCATTCCACCGCATGTGCAAACAGGACCGCTTCAGATGTCACTCGTGTCATTGCAGCTACGCTAGAATCCTTGTTGGAAAAAAAAAGTCAATATTGTCAGTAGGCATTGTGCCATTAAAAAAGAAAAATAGATCCTATTGTTAAGAGATGGTTTTTAAATGTATTCGAGAATGACATGAGCATATCTGCTCTGTCATTCTGTGCATTGCTGGAAATGATAACTTTGCACAGGCTTAATATGAGTATGAGCATGGCTTTCATCAAAAGAGTGCATATGAGAAACAAATTCGTAAGCTCATGTTGCAGATGATTCAGATTCCGACAACTTTATTGATGCTGGTGAGGGCAGTTGATGAGCAGCTCCAACTGTGCATTCTGCCCCAACAAAAACTTCATTAGATAAGGTCCTATAAGACATGGTAAAATAATAGGCTTTGAAACAGGTTGCAATAAGTCAACACTGCACATTCGTTCGATAAAACGATGCCACACAACAACAACAACAAAAAAAGATTGAAAGAACAGCGAATATCTGAAAGTGTATTATTTATGATTGTTTTTGTTAAACTCTGTTGTTAGGTTCCTATTTTGGTCAGAATGTCATTTGAGGATAAAAATAGAAAATCTTGATAAATTGAAACACAGAAGTTGAAATTCCTCCAAGGTCCGACATTTAAAATTTTAGGACCATGCAATTCATTTGACCTCAGCGAGGATCAAAGTGGTCTTGGCTAAACGTGCTTTTTTCTGACTTTTTATTTATTCATTTATTTATTTTAGCAACGGTGCAAAGGAGGCGGCAAAATTTCGAGTGACCAATGCATATGAACACATTGCTCACGATATCCAATGACAAAATTGCATCAACGTGCAAAATACTTTCAATGAGAGCATTTTGGAAATAAAAAGAGAAGCCATGGAAAATCTTGTGGGGTGTGACTTGCCCTCTGGCACCTTCAAGGAGGCTCATTTGCAGAAGAGAGACGATGAATACAACACCTCAGCTAGAGTGCATGTGATGGGTTTCAACAAGTCCAAACAGAACAGGAAAGCTTGTCTTCATTTTCCCCTCATGTTAGGTCATGCGTAATTTAAAATAATTTACAAACTACTACAAAGTATTTGTGGTGACCCGCTATTGAAAGATATTCACTGCAACGGTAACGTGGACGAATGGCAGGCTAGTATATCCTTTTAGCTTTATTGATTTATTGATTTACTTATTTAATCATTCGTTCATTCAATCGCAAAGCCATCTCATTGTTGGGGAGAGGCAGGTCGCCTTTCTGACTGGGCTGCTGAGGTGCCCTTGAGCAAGGCACGGTGTGCCGTACTGTTTACACACCCCTATTCATCCATCCGTGAAAGCCCGTATGTGTGGATTTTCCCCCATCTATCTATCTATCTATCTATCTATCTATCTATCTATCTATCTATCTATCTATCTATCTATCTATCTATCTATCTATCATAAATACCATGAATTTTTAATACATTGTTTAATTATATTATATTTCCATTGGGAGTGTGGTGGCATATGCTGCTGGCTTTGGCAATTTTGCACAGACATGTTCAACTCTCAGCCAGCGCGCAAGTACCTCGCCTCTGCCTCTCCTCAGCCGAGATGCAAAATTGGTGGGTTGCAGATAAAACAAAACAAAATAAAGAAAAAGGACCCAAAAAATGGTGTCAAGCAAATTATGCAAGGCAGTTGTTGTCCGCAACCTCTGATGAGATAAGCCGAAGGTCACCACAGCAACAATGTTGACAAATTTTCAGGATTTTTTTGAATGTACTGTCCACTTGCAAGTTCTTCGTCCAGCTGGGTGTGGCAAGCCAGCTCATTTTACAGGGGTGGCAAAATCGCTTGATTGACAGACCAAATAACTGCACGGAAGCCCGCCTTCCGGCAGGTGCACCCTCGGCGTTCTATGTGATTGGAGCACGGTTGGGAGGTACAGAGAAGGTGGAGCTCAGCCGGCACCTCCCTCAATGTCAGAGGCCCATAAAAACGCATCAGGAACAGACAGCAGGTACTTGGAGGGACTTGACTCACCTCTTAGTGGTCTCCTCTGCTCTGCCACACCTCTGTCTCTCTCTCTGCTCCCTCTTTTCTCTGTGACTCCTTTTCTTCAAGATGACCAGCATGTCCACGCGTAGCACTAAAATTGTGAGGACCAGCTACGGGGGTGCCGGAGGAGGCGGTAGCAGCTATGGAGGGGACTACGGCGTTTACGGTGGTCTTGGTATCAAAGGTGGTGCCAAAGGTGGATATAGCTCAAGATCCGCAATTAGTTATCGGTCAGTCCCAATAGCATCATCAAGTTCCACCATTCTTAGGTCAAGCATGCGTGGTGGTGGTGGTGGTGGAGGTTATGCCATTGGTGCAGGAAGCAGTGCAGGTTACGGAATGGGTGGTGTAGGTTATGGAATGGGTGGTGCAGGTTATGGAATGGGTGGTGGTGGCGGTAGTATGTTGGGGTCTGGTTTAGGTTTCGGTTATGGTGGTGGACCTATGGTGGTCCCCCCTATTACAAACGTCCAAGTCAACCAAAGCCTGCTGACCCCAGTGGACATTAAGATTGACCCCACCATCCAGGTGGTCCGCACACAAGAGAAAGAACAGATCAAGGGTTTGAACAACCGCTTTGCCAGTTTCATTGAGAAGGTATGTGACACTTTGATATTTGAGCTTCAATTGGAGACAAATATAACTTAACATTTGTGTGTTTGAGCAAAACTGACTAATCATTTTGTGTTCCTCTGAACTGCTGCCTATTTAAATAATGGCCAGAATGTGGGTACCGCATGTCGTACGTATGACGTTTAAACCTGTAAATTACTGCATACTCTTTATTCCAAACTGCTTTCATGTCATGCAAATGCTCAGAAGAAGGCCATTTCCCTTTTAATGTATCTATGACCATAGCTGGCCCTCGCCATCTGTCTCTGCAGTGAGAAGCAGAAACACTATAGTGGTCGTATCCTGTGTCCGTTGCTTTCTAAACTCAAGGGAGATCAGGTTATCAGTGAATGGACTGCAGTCCCTCAGAGTGAAGCAGCACCCCTGGTCTATAACTACTAGAATGTATCTAAAAGTCAAGGCTCAAGCTCATGCATGTTGAACTGGTTGGATTTGCATCATGTAAATTAGAATGCACTCATCTGCAACAAATATGGCGACAGTATCATTTCAGGATTCAATCTGATTCAACATCACTGGCAGAAAATGCCCCGGACTGATCGCTAGTCAGAGAAAATGTAACGTGCACCACTTCACCACTGCGGTGCTTGAGATTTATCAGGAATTCTCAGGGATGAGCATTTGCTAAAGGTTCAGCATTGCAGACGGTCTTGGGGGAGGGACTAAATGAGGTGTGGGAGCCAAAAGGGAGAGATGGGTTTCCACCTCCTCCAGGCACTTTGGCTTTCATTTCTCAGGAGCAGAAAGTTCTAACATGTTTGTTCAGATCATCGCATGCTTTCAAATGAGCTCAGTACATTTCTACGACATTTTACTTCAAATTGGGTGGTGTGTGTGAGGGAGCCACGAGCGGAATTTAAAATTCCAGTGATGAAAATATGATGACATAAAAGGCCCTATTTGGAGTGGTGGTGAGGAGCCCTTCAAAGGAATCACCACAGACATCAGAAAAGGAACTATCTCTCCATATTGCATGTCATCAAGAAATGCTATACCCCTCGCCCGACTAAGAGTGGATTTGAACTTGCTTTTAGGTGCGCTTCCTGGAGCAGCAGAACAAAATGCTGGAGACCAAATGGAATCTTCTCCAAGAGCAGACCACCACCCGCTCCAACATCGACGCCATGTTTGAGGCCTACATCGCCAACCTGCGCAGACAGCTGGATGGGCTTGGCAATGAGAAGATCAAACTGGAGGCAGAGCTGAAGAACATGCAGAACCTGGTGGAGGACTTCAAGAACAAGTGTGTCTCAGTTACCCGTGTCTTAACATGATTTGATCGCCGCATCTCGTATTCAACAGCTTGTCGATCGATGCTTCTACTGTTTCAGGTATGAGGATGAAATCAACAAGCGTGCCGCAGTAGAGAACGAATTTGTCCTCCTTAAGAAGGTGGATGAAACCTCAAAATAAATCCGCCATTGAAAAAAGGTTGATGTTAAAAACTAGTCACTGAATGATCTCTTTGTCTCGATCACTGGTTCTTCTTGATGCAGGACGTCGATGGTGCCTACATGAATAAGCTTGATCTTGAGGCAAAGGTTGACGCTCTTCGGGATGAGATTGAATTCCTCAGAGCCGTCTACGACGCAGTACGTAAAACCAACTCACTTCAGTGGTCATAATGAGACCAGGAAACAAGGAGACCATTTCCATTTTGGAGAGATTCTGTCCTGGTTTCACCTTTGACTTAATAACAACTGAACTTCACCAACATAACTGTCCAATCTATTTTGTGTGTATCAGGAGCTGCGTGAACTCCAGAGCCAGATCAAGGACACTTCAGTTATCGTGGAGATGGACAACAGCCGTCAGCTGGACATGGAAGCCATCATCGCAGACGTGAAGAGTCAATACGAGGACATCGCCAACCAAAGCCGTCTCAGCACAGAGGAGTGGTATCAGCAGAAGGTGAACACAATGTCAAATGCAGACAATGAGCAATGATGGGAGACTCCTCCCTCTTAGCATACTTACCAAGTGGTTACTGCCAAACAAATGCAGGAAAGCCTCCCTCCATATTTCATCTTTTAGTCCATGCCCCACCCGCCCGTTTCAGACAAGTACTGCTAAAACATTCAGATCATCACCTTCTGTCGAAAAAAACAACATGTCAATGGTTGTGGGATTTCCACTCTTGTCCTTCCAGTGGAGGGACATGGAAGCCTCTGCTGGCCAGCATGGAGATGACATCCGTAGCACCAAGAACGAGATCGCAGAACTCAACCGCATGATTTCTCGCCTGCAGAATGAGATCGACGCAGTCAAGGGACAGGTAAATCATTCAATTTGACATGACTTCTGCATACGGTCCTTTTTGTATGTTTCCAAACCTTCCTGAACGCACGGTGGCGAACTTTCCACTCGCAGCGTGCCAACCTAGAGACTCAGATCGCTGAGGCCGAGGAGCGCGGTGAGCTGGCTGTCAAGGATGCCAAGGTCCAAATCAAGGACTTGGAGGATGCCCTGCAAAGAGCCAAGCAGGACATGGCCCGCCAGATCCGCGAGTACCAGGAACTCATGAATGTCAAACTGACTCTTGACATTGAGATTGCCACCTACAGGAAGCTGCTGGAGGGCGAGGAGCAAAGGTACTTGACCCGGCAGCTTTTGCCCCTGTCCCGTAATCCGTTCTTGGTGTGCAGCATCGGATTTCATTCTTGAACTTCTTTGCAGGCTGTGCAATTCAGATGCAACCATTCACATACAGTCAACTAGCGGTGGAGGTGGTACGTATGGACATTCCGCTCTTTCATTTTCGAGAATCACGTTGAAGCCAGATTTTTATAACATGAGACTTAATCAATAAAAACGAACATGCTGGCGGTCATAGTTTTTGAACACGATAGGCAGGAAAATCCCCTGCCATATCCAGTCGTTTCAGGTATTTCCTGGTTCAGATTTATGTTTCATTTATTCATGCGCAGCATTGATACAATTACAATATTAAAAAATATTAGGAAAATTAGTCGTATTTCCAGAATAAAATTATTTCTTTTGTGGTTCATAAGCTGATGTTGGAAGGCCAGTTGCGATTTTAAAAGAAAGAATCATACAGATTTCCTTGTGTGTACTGCCATATTTGCATTCTTTCTGACTCATTTGTCCATTAACAGGTGCTGGTTCAGGAGGCGGAATGGGAATGGGAATGGGAATGGGTGGAGTCATCGGTATGGGTATGGGTATGGGCGGAGGTGGAGGAGTGGGTGGAGGCGTTGGCGTAAGTGGAGGCTACGGCAGCATGACCCGCATTAGCAGCAGCGGCGGCGGAATCGGCGGCAGCGGCGGCCTCAGCAGCAGCAGCATGTCGATCACAAGATCCAGCATGAGCTCTCGCCGTTGATTGCGGCCCACCTGAGTCCATTTTGTCTCTTACTGTCCTCATAAAAAAAAAGGGGGGAAAAAACGTCCATATCTTCCACATATCAACACATTTATTGTCATCCATACTTCCGTATTTCTTTGGTTTGAGCAGCGTACACACTCAGAGAGTCAGAGGTTCCATCAAAATCCAAGCAGAGGCAGAGCCAATAATCAAAGCACCAATAAAAAGCAGAGCATACATATGAGTCAGTCCTTTCTTGTGCTCGTGGCTGTCGTTTACTTGCTAGACATGCTGTCCTGTAGACAAGCACACGCTTGTAGTTGCATGACAGAGAATCCCTGCGATGTAACAAATCAGTGCACGTTAACATGTCAGGCACAGGAGGAGGTCCAGTCATCTCATATTTCCAACAAAGAAATCTATGACATGCTCCTCTTCTGCAATCCTTCATCGATGAGCATGCATGCATGGAACGACCACACACCATACAACACTTTCACGTGATTTCTGGCATCTAATCTGCCGGCAAGAGTAAGCTGGCAGACACATGAGCATCACTTCCTCTTGAGCCTGAAAGAAAAAAAAAATGAGTCTGATTGGGACAACCAAGTTGTTCTCCACTAAGCCTGGAATAAAGCTGAGTTCATCTAATTTACAATGTTCCTTGTGTAATTTTAGATAACATTCACTGAATTCAGTGTTCCATGTTACAGGAGGATGTTTTCATATAATTGCAGTATTTTGAAATTTAAAAACATAGACTAGCAGAAGATTGAAAACTTGCCAATTTAAAGTCTGGCAATCAATAAAATATAATCCCCAAATACCCTGTAAATATGACCAAACCCAAAGCAGTATATGGACACTTGAATTTCCAGATAGATAACTAAAACGGGGCGGCCCAGTGGTCCAGTGGTTTAGCTCATCGACCTTACAGTGCAGGGGCCACGGGTCCGATCCCGGTTCTGGATACAGTACTCTGGTTTCCTCCCACATTCCAAAAACATACATGACAGCCTGATTGGACACTCTAAAATACACTCTCTCTTTCCACCTGGACGGACAAGTACTTATGTTTCCCATTTTTGTATCTGTCGCAAAGTTGTCCCCCCCAACACAATCCCCTTCCTTATGTTTTTGTTTTTCCTCTAAGAAAATCGGGAAATATTTGTCGATACGCCAGGCTTCTCCGTTTTGTCTCCCTCTGTTGGTCATTGTTTTTATGTCTCTTGGACGGGTTGTAACTGAATTTCGTTGCTCTGTACTCGTACATGTGCAATGACAATAAATCCCATTCGAGTGATTCTGCAAATCAAAATCACCATAGAGGACTGAAATGGACGGAATAAAAATTGAAGACTTCAAAAAAAAAAAAGAGAGAGATGCAGAAAGAAAGATGGCGAGGGAGACACACAAAAAAACAACTAAAGTCACTTTCTGCTAAAAAAAAACTGCTTACACGCATAGTAGTATAGTTGTGAAGAATTTACATTCGCACCAGAAAAACATGTAAGGACAATGACGCTCAATCAAAACAGTATCAATGTAAGATGGTAAACCCAAATCAGAGTTGAATGAAAGAAAAATACTCGTGTGACACTGACTATGACTTCAATTTAAACTAGATCGTGTACGTTGAGGAGTTCTTTGTTTTTAATGGATGGCTCTACTTTTCGAACGGCAAAAGGAGAGATGGATTCCGTTTGAACGCAGCTTTATTGAAAGGAGAAAAAAAGGACGGCTGCACCGCAGCACGATCGAGAACACACTATTTCACAACTCAAATCACTTCCTGTTTCCCTTCAACAGCCAATCAGAAGCTATCAACATAAAACCATGTCAAAGCAATTATTAAATAACAGAATGCAACTTAGGTAATCTTTCTTGTTCTGGCAATGCCAGTATACCAACACATTTTGTAAAGTTGTATCTAGATTTATTATTGAACATATTGACTCTGACTTTATGCTATACTGGAGAAATGTACTATTTGGGTTCTACAAAAGTAAGGAAAAAAAACACTAAACAAACCTTCAGTGTGAACGAAGCTTTATTGAAAAGAAAACCGCAGCACGATCGAAAAACCCCCAAACCCAAACCACACTTGGCAACTAAAATCACTTCCTGCTTTCCCTTCAACAGCCAATCAGAAGCTATCAACATAAAACCATGTCAAAGCAATTATTAAATAACAGAATGCAACTTAGGTAATCTTTACATGAAATAATATGATGCTCAAACATAAAATGACAATTAATAATATAACATAAGCTTACATTCCCAATAGCTGTAACACACCGGACTCTGTGATAAGTCTCCAGAATCATATTACAAGACATGTTTTGCATCAGTTTTCTGCATCAAGCACGCCTATGTCCTTGGATTTTTGCGTACAGTGAGACTACCCCAATTATACGATAAAAACGGAGAAAAAAAACGGGGGCCGGGGGTTGTTGATAGACACGAACAGTATGTTTATTGTGGTTGTCGTAATAGCCTGAAGTACATTGCAGAGAAGTGATTTCCATTATCTTGTATTTTGTCTGCTTGCATGCATGCAATTTTTTAATTATTAGCTCTTGATTCAGAATATTATACTGTAAATACATTTGGGTTGGCACAACACAATATAAATCCATTTGTCAAAAACATAATGCATGACACTCATTGAGTTACAGCACATTGTTTCACAAATTGATCTAATGCTACTCTCTAGTGGTCAAAAATACAACTCCATCTGACGACCTCGACTTCCCATGTGCCCGATCTGGGTTTGCGCTACGAAAAATAGCGTTCATCAAATGGCCTTAGAATCAAATTTCTCATAGTACAAATCAAAACCTCGGTGACCATGGAAAGGATAAGCAGTACAGAAAATACAGTTAAAAAGCCGATCACTAAATAACCAATAATTAATGCATAGATTCTCACATGACAACTGCATAAATCATGGCCTTTTCAGATATACGGACTCTGTGATAAGTCTCCAGAATCATATTACAAGACATGTTTTGCATCAGTTTTCTGCATCAAGCACGCCTATGTCCTTGGATTTTTGCGTACAGTGAGACTACCCCAATTATACGATAAAAACGGAGAAAAAAAACGGGGGCCGGGGGTTGTTGATAGACACGAACAGTATGTTTATTGTGGTTGTCGTAATAAGATAAGATAAGAAAACCTTAGCCTGAAGTACATTGCAGAGAAGTGATTTCCATTATCTTGTATTTTGTCTGCTTGCATGCATGCAATTTTTTAATTATTAGCTCTTGATTCAGAATATTATACTGTAAATACATTTGGGTTGGCACAACCCAATATAAATCCATTTGTCAAAAACATAATGCATGACACTCATTTAGTTACAGCACATTGTTTCACAAATTGATCTAATGCTACTCTCTAGTGGTCAAAAATAAAACTCCATCTGACGACCTCGACTTCCTATGTGCCCGATCTGGGTTTGCGCTACGAAAAATATCGTTCATCAAATGGCCTTAGAATCAAATTTCTCATCGTACAAATCAAAACCTCGGTGACCATGTAAAGGATAAGCAGTACAGAAAATACAGTTAAAAAGCCGATAACTAAATAACCAATAATTAATGCATCGATTCTCACATGACAACTGCATGAATCATGGCCTTTTCAGATATACGGATAAACTCTGCATTATGATGTCTTGACATGACAGTTTATATGCTGGCGGTGTACTCAAGGCATTGTCTTTGATCAAAACAGAAAAAAAGACTAATTACATCATTTGGTCCCAGTTCAGTAAGGATCAGAACAATGGCTGAGTTTCATTCAACATTAAAAGATACATTTCTAAATACTGTCAAGCTCACGTTTGTTTGAATCTGTTTTCAAGTCCGATGGCTCCTGAGAAACGGGAACTCGTTGACAACAACACGTTATACAGCATCTGCCTCGGCGTGTCATCGAATCAACATGTTATAAAACGGAGTATTTTGTGAGGAAAACAGCACATTTTGATCATTATCATATCACGGATAAACTCTGCATTATGATGTCTTGACATGACAGTTTATATGCTGGTGGTATACATTTCTAAATACTGACAAGCTCATGTTTGTTTGAATCTGTTTTTTTTTAACAGCAAAAGCAATATCATGTTCTTCTTTGACAAATGCCGCAGCGCTAGACCAACACATAAAAAAATACATTACAAAGTTACATTGCAAAGTATCGCAGGAACTGACAAGAGAATCATTGCCTTATAATATATAATGCATATTAAGGTATGGCAGAATACATCATTTGCAAACGCGATGCACTACAACTTCCAAGCGAAAGGAGAATTTTTTTTGGAGGGTGTCAACTCCTCCAACCTTCTAGTGGCTTATTGTGTCTAGAATGTGCTTACATCTAGGAGAGAATAACATTCACATGTGCATAGTTAGTTCCAAATCATTTACATTTAGCTTTTATCTGATGACAAGAATGTGTTTAAGGGGCGATTCAATATTAAATGCAAATCTGGTACCGATGCATCTCCCTAAATGGCTGTCTCATTTACATTTAGCTTTTATCTGATGACAAGAATGTTTAAGGGGCGATTCAATATTAAATGCAAATTTGGTACCGATGCATCTCCCTAAATGGCTGTCCGACTGGGGTCATCTGGGTCAAAAGTCATGATCTCCATATGGATGAGACCTGAGAGGATGAAGAGAAAACCATAAACAAAACAGATATGTCTCAGTACTGAACAAGTCTCAGGTAGCGTTTAAAAAAAAATTTAAAAAAAGTCAGACTTACTCTTCCACTCCCCAATGGCGAGCTCTAGACTCTCAAAGGAGTCGTCATAAGGCTGCGAGTCGGGCTCGCTCTCCGGGTCATGGTATTCTGCTAAGAAGGGGTGCGAGAGTCCTTGTGTGGCTGTCAGCCTTGTGTCCGGATCCAGCATCAACATGGCCTCCAATAGCGACACAGCTGCAGGCACCAAGATGCAAGAAGAGCTATTTAAGATGTCAAAATTGGTGATGTATTCATGACAGAGTAAACTGAGTGCACCAATACATAGCAATACATGTAATACCACCAAATAGCAGAAACTATTAAGCTAAATGTTGAATTTTCATTAACGCTCGCTCGCTCAATTTTCCCCTCATAAAACGCTCAGTCAAAAAGTATGTCCGCATGAAAACATAGGTTGCCAAAACTATAAGACACTTTCAGCCTTTGAAAATCATTTCCAGGTACTATTATCACTAAAATTCAGGAAATTAAAAAAAACAATAATCATCATTAGATCGGACTAAGGGTCTATAAGACACTTTCAGCCTTTGAAAATCATTTCCACGTACTATTATCACTAAAATTCAGGAAATTTAAAAAAAAAATAAAATCATTCGATCGGACTAAGGGTGGCGCGGTGGTCCAGTTGTTAGCGCGTCGACCTCACAGTGCAGAGGTAACGTGTTCGATTCCAGCTCCGGCCTCCCTGTGTGGAGTTTGCATGTTCTCTCCGGGCCTGCGTGGGTTTTCTCCGGGTACTCCGGTTTCCTCCCACATTCCAAAAACATGCATGGCAATCTGATGGAACACTCTAAGTTGTCCCTCGGTGTGAGTGTGAGCGCGGATGGTTGTTCGTCTCTGTGTGCCCTACGATTGGCTGGCAACCGGTTCAGGGTGTCCCCCGTCTACTGCCCAAAGACGGCTGGGATAGACTCCAGCATTCCCCGCGACCCTTGTGAGGATAAAGCGGATCAGAAAATGGAAGGATGGATGGATGGATACATCAAAGTGATAGGTCACACTTGTATATAAAGTTAAGAGAATAAAACTCCATCCATACATCCGTCACTTGTCCTCATTAGGGTCACTGATGAACGAGAGCCTATCCTAGTGGATTTGGTGCAAAAGGCAGGGTACACACACGTCATGCCACGTAATACGGATGAATAACGTAATAACCCTGATCTTTTCCTATCCACACACATTTTGGGAAAAAAAAGTCACTTGGCTCATGTTTTTCAAAAAGCTGCTTTCCACTGACCTTTGGTGCAAAAAGTCAAAATGTATAAAACATTTTTATATGTCTCCCCATCTGTCCATAGTCTGGAGTGAAAGAAGATCAACCCACCTTTTTCCTCCATGGACGGAAACACGTCTTTGAAGTTTTTCTTCTTTTGCGCAGGGAGACCTTGAACATATGACTGTGCCTGGAAAACAAGTGCTCGCGTTCCATTATTTCAAGTTGTCCACTAACATGTGCCAAATATGAACTCTGGAAAGCACATCATACATAAAACTCACATCTTTACTCTGCATCTTCTGCACCAAGGCATGGTCAGGAGTTCCAGTCAGGCGGAGGATCTTTTTCAGTTGATCAATACCTGAGCAAGCTGGTTAAAGAAATCTCAACGTGCTCCAAGTATAATTAACATATACAGATAGGGACACAGCAGCAGACTACAATTAAAATGTATTTTTAAGCAACTGCCCCCATTTTCATGACATGACTGTATTGGATATTAACCGTTTCATGCACCAATAATGATAACCTGTAACCTGATAACATGATAGCATGTCTACTGTAGTGGTCGCTGTCTCTGAAAGGGTTAAATCGAGAGCAACTCTTGGTAATAGCTGCGCCACCATGATTAGTCCCAAGTATGTGTCTTTTGGAACGGAGCCAGCAGGTTTGAGGATACTGTCATGTCCAGGAAAGAGAACCTGGCCGGTGATCATCTCGGCCAGGATACATGCAGCTGACCACACATCCACTGTGACAAGAGGAGGCAAATATTATTCTGGACTGAAATTGAAAGTGACCCATTTGAGAAATATTTGTTTCCAAAGCCGACCTGTCTGACTGTAGTGCATCCAGTTGAATATGACCTCTGGAGCTCGGTACCAGCGGGTCACCACATAACCAGTCATCTCAGTCTCTGTGTGCCTCGCAAGGCCGAAGTCCAAGATCTGGTAAGATAAAATTCAACATTTATCATGAAAGGCGAAAAAAAACAAAAAACAAATAAACCCCTTTGTGAATCAGTTTTTATTCAGTTTACGCAAGTTTACCTTTAGTTCACAGTTCTCGTTCACAGCCAGGTTACCAGGTTTTAGGTCCTAAAAACAGAATCACTCTTTAAAAAAAAAAAAAAAGCAAATCCCACAACAATTTTTTTCCCCCATACTAACCCGGTGGATGATGCCAGCAGAATGAATGTACTGAAAAGAGGAAAACACAAGTGGGAGAAAAATGTATTTTAAAAAATGATTCTGTAATTTCTTGACATCCATTTTAACCCAAGTATGTGCTGTGTGTCAAATGTCCATCTTTGAAAAACTTATTGTTTCACACTTACGTGAAAACCCATTCGCATTTTAAGATGAGACAAGATAAAAATCATTCCCAGTTTAACGTTTGGAAAAGAAGTAGCCTTTTTTGGGTACTTTGGTTAAATTCAAGAAATACTGTGACTAAAGAAATATTATGACGAAAAATGCAGCCACTTCTGAACACAAAACTACGGAGCCCCTAAGGTGACATGGAAGAAAAAAACTGCATTTTTTTCCCCCTTCCGTGTCACTTTAAGGGCTCTGTACAAAACAACCTTAGCACAAAGGTTTTTTTTTTTTTTTTTTTTTTTTTTGGGTCCCTAGGGATGCGGCAGCTTTTCACTTTCACACTTGCTGCATGCCCTTACACAAGCGACATTGCTGTTTTTCTTTATGTTGCCAATCTAAATGTTTTATCACACATGTACTCCATGCTGATATATTTTTCAGTCTTTCTGATCAGCCAGCAAGATGATCGAAAGAGCTCGGTGAAGCTCCCAAAAAATATTGTGCCAATGCCGGAGGGTGGCAGTGCTACACAGAATCACACACTTACGGTACCTTAAGTCCTCTTAGAAGCTGGTAGAACAGGTACGTGATAATGCGAACAGTTAATCTCCGCTTCTTCATGATGTGGCCCAGATCCTGCGCTACAAATGGCATCACCATATAACTAGATGTCGGTCAAAGGAAAAGAAAAAAAAAAAGCAGTGGTGAAAATAACTATCATTGACAAGCAACAGAACCATAGGCAGCCAAAACAAACATGCATGCACTTGCTCCCAACACTCATGCTTGAACCTTCCATGCATACATCAGCGCACACAGGAGGATCTAGACAAGCTGCAACAACAAAGAGAAAAATGTGGTCGCTCGCTCACTCACAAGGTTTGGAATTTCTCCACGGAGGAATCAGGTGTGAATACATCGAGGAGGGATATGACCTTTGGTGCCAACGTGGGGAAAGAGTGACATTTTGCTTAGATATAGAGTCTTCTTACACACATCCTTAAAACACTACCTCCACAACAAAACCATCTTAATGTGCGTTTTACCTTTCAATTCTTATTCAAATAATCTCTTCATCCATTTTCTCCACCTGCTTACCCTGTTCCCAGATGGGGGAATCTGACGTCCTGTAAATGGCACACTACGTCAAAGACTGGTAGCCTGTCAATCACAGGACACATTCACACCCACATTGGCACTGTTCCAAAGAGGAAACAGAACTTCAACTGTTTGTGGCCAAATCTGGCGAGCATACCATTACATCATCGCTATCTGAACAGTGCATATTGAATGAGATATAAGAAACCACAAAAGATGATGAAAGTTGCTCATGGTGTAGTGGTACACTCGCCTGACTTGTGTGCTGGCACCGTAGCATCGGTTCCCACTCACTGACAGTGGAGAATGTGGGTGTGAATGCCTGTTCGTCTCGAGTAGCACTAATAGCAGCATAGCGTGAAAGGTGTGTTTGAAATCAGCAATGCGGTGACTATGACTTCATTAGTTTCCTTTTTATCAGTGGGGCAGAGGGGTCATGGGGAAAGAGTGACATTTTGCTTAGATATAGAGTCTTCTTACACACATCCTTAAAACACTACCTCCACAACAAAACCATCTTAATGTGCGTTTTACCTTTCAATTCTTATTCAAATAATCTCTTCATCCATTTTCTCCACCTGCTTACCCTGTTCCCAGATGCGGGAATCTGACGTCCTGTAAATGGCACACTACGTCAAAGACTGGTAGCCTGTCAATCACAGGACACATTCACACCCACATTGGCACTGTTCCAAAGAGGAAACAGAACTTCGACTGTTTGTGGCCAAATCTGGCGAGCGTACCATTACATCATCGCTTTCTGAACAGTACATATTGAACGAGATATAAGAAACCACAAAAGGTCGCTCATGGTGTAGTGGTACACTCGCCTGACTTGTGTGCTGGCACCGTAGCATCGGTTCCCACTCACTGACAGTGGAGAATGTGGGTGTGAATGCTCTCGAGTAGCACTAATAGCAGCATAGCGTGAAAGGTGTGTTTGAAATCAGCAATGCGGTGACTATGACTTCATTAGTTTCCTTTTTATCAGTGGGGCAGAGGGGTCAGCTATACCACAGGGTATAAACAAAGAAGAGGGATGTTTTCAATGAGCTCAACATTTCGAAAAAAAAAACCAAAAACAACAGTCAAAGGGCATTTCTAATGTGAAAATGGCAGAAAAATTTAATATGTCAAAATTTTCTTCTGTCTGTGGGGCTGGCCAGGGCGGTGGCCAGAGAGTCAAAAGGAGTGGCCAGGACCACCAAGTAGCCCGCCCCTGTCGATGCACGCAGATGAATGAAATATAATGACATTCACCACACATATCTGCGGAGCACAAAATTCCACTGCCTGCGTCTGGCTCGAATCCACCAAAATGGACTCTCACTTCCTGTGCCACAACTTAGACCTGGTTTCACGTGGTCTTAAATGGACTGTACTTTCTGCTACCAAACCGTCAGGTGCACTGGGGGCGTGTAATAGAAAACATCCTCAGTCTGCAGGGGCGCCTGGCGAGGGGGAGCGCCGTCTGCCAAATTCCCAAAGACGGTAAACTAGACTTGCCCCAGGAGGAAAATGAAGATGGGCCAGTTTTTAGTCTGTCTACAAAAATAGGACTCCATATATTGTTTTTTCTATTTTTGGGTACTCAGAGAATACGCAGAGTTCTTTTAGTACATCCCTTCAGATATTTGCTCAATGAGAAATGAGGTCATGCTCAAAGCAAGTTTTTGTTTTTTTTTGTTTGAAAATAATGACATCCAGGGAGAATTATGGATCATTCGCGGTTTTTTTTTTTTGTTTGAAAACAATGACATCCAGGGAGAATTATGGATCAGTCGCTTCTCGTTTCTAGCCTCCTTCCCGGATTAGCCGCAAAACTGTACACAAGAACGCCTGTCGTCTTGGACCATGCGGGTTCTCACAACAAACAGCACTCTCAGCTTTGCCCACAGCGCAGATGAGATTAAAGGCTTTTGTTGAATGGTCAACAAAGTTTGCTTGTCCTCAAAATTGACTTGGCTTGGATGAGACAGATGAGGAAAACTGCAGTTTTTGTTTTGCATGCATCAAAACCTCAATCTCATTATCCAGCCTTCAGGGCTGTACTTGCAGTCAAGAATACACGCCTGTCGTCTTGGACCATGCGGGTTCTCACAACAAACAGCACTCTCAGCTTTGCCCACAGCGCAGATGAGATTAAAGGCTTTTGTTGAATGGTCAACAAAGTTTGCTTGTCCTCAAAATTGACTTGGCTTGGATGAGACAGATGAGGAAAACTGCAGTTTTTGTTTTGCATGCATCAAAACCTCAATCTCATTATCCAGCCTTGAGGGCTGTACTTGCAGTCAAGAATACGCGGTTAACGAAATGTCTGAACTGAAAAAAAAACCCAAAAACAACATACATTTTCATGCTCAATGTGGCGAAGCAGTCTGAGTTCCCGGTAAGCTCTTTTGGTGTGGATGAGAGACTGGAAAGGACGATACAGCTTCTTAATGGCCACCTTCTCCTTGGTCCTCTGGTCTATGGCAGAGCTAGCACAAACGCATTACAGACAGGACATTAGAGACTCTCACAACCACTTCATCGATGAGAACTGTCATTGGAAAGCGATGTCACAATCATATTCAGACAGGATGTCGTTGAGTGCTGATTCAGACATCCACCCATTCAAAACGCTGATTGTGGTCACAGGTCAGCTGGATCCTGTTCCAGATGATTTTGGCCGAGAGGCTGGACACATGCAGGACTAGTCACCAGCTAAGCTAATCGCAGGGCACATATTGACAAACAAGCATACCGACTTGCATTCATAATGATGGACAATTTAGTATTTTCACTTAAAAGTAATCTTCAGACCCGTGAGGCTCATGTATTAACCACTTGACTGCTGTGCATGCATAAAAAGACATTTGGAGAAAAATACTGTACGGAGTTTGCATGTTCTCTCTGGCCTGTGTGGCTTTTCTCTGGGTACTCCCGTTTGCTCCTACATTCCAAAACATGCGTGGCAGGTTAATGGAACACACTAACATTTTGAGTGTTTCATTAACAATGATTCACAACCACACATCGCAGGGCACATATTGACAAACAAGCATACCGACTCGCAATCATAATGATGGACAATATAGTATTTTCACTTAAAAGTAATCTTCAGAACAACGATTCACAACCACACTAGGGACAATTTAGACTCCAAATTGTCCCTAGAGTGTTTTTTTGTCTATGTGTGCCCTGCAATTGGCTGGCAATCGGTTCAGGGTATCCCCCGCTTATTGCCTGAAGACGGCTGGGATAGGCTCCGGCATGTCCCGCGAGCCTTGTGAGGATAAACGGATCAGAAAATGGATGGATGGATGAGAGATGGATGGATGGATGGATGGATATGCTATCCCTGTCTGCCAATGCTAAGTGCCTCTCTACCGGTGGACGAGATTCTTACATATCAGTGGACCTGCACTGACTTGCTGACTTGCCCGAGGCGCACAATAGTGCTTCTGCTTGCAGAAGACAGATAGCTGCGGGTGTCACAGTCCAATGACTGGAATGCATACGCAGACCCTGCAGTGACAATACTCTGCCTTAAAGAGGCTTTTATGATGTCTGTTGTCCATTTATCAACAGGATGAGCAATTGATGGGCATGCTTAATGACGGATATCACATTGAATCTACTTGAATGACAAAGAGAACATCCCTGTCACATACTGCATCCTTAAAGGTTAATTCTACATTCTTTAAGCTAGCAACATTGGAAATTTTTATCAAGTGCTACCTAACATTCATCAGCAGGATATGTATCAACATTGAGCACAGAATACGATGCCAAAGTAAATGTAGATACTACTGAGATATGGATGATGTGCTCTCACATATCACGGTTTCACTTACCAAACTGTGCCGTAGGCACCAGATCCAACTGCCCGCAGAGCTATGTATCTTTGCGGGACCTCCCACGTCGTCTTCTGGATCTCCACTCTCTGGAAGCCCGGTCGAACCGGAGAGTCCCTCGGTGGAGAGTCCATGACTCAAACGTCCACTTCAACGAGTCAGATTTGTACACAGTGTGTGAGTGTAAACAGACAGGTGAGAGAGTAGTAAAGGTTGGAGGGGCGAAGCCACGCCTCTGCGTGGGTGTAGGCGTGTGTGTAGGCAGGGGTGTGTGTGTGTGTGTGTGTGTGTGTGTGTGTGTGTGTGTGTGTGTGTGTGTGTGTGTGTGTGTGTGTGTGTGTGTGTGTGTGTGTGTGTGTGCGCACAAAGGTGGGCATCGTCAGTCCGGTGAGTCCGTCAGTGAGCTGCCGTCAGTATTTCAGGTCTGCCCAGTCCGTCTGAGTTCTCAGTAACAACCAATCGGTGTCCAGTACGGACTTAACGATACTATGTCACACGCAGCCACATACAGTAAGAAATCAAAAAAATGTTGTCTTCCTTTGAGTCCCACATACCCCGATGACGTGTTGTCAGAGATGTTCGCTCAGACAGTTGAACAGACTCAGGAAGAGATTGTCTTTGCTGCCGGCAGGAGACGCAGTTTTCTATGAAGCCACTCCGGGTGCGCTTCTCAACTGACACCTGATCTCTGCAGCCTCTGCCGGCTTTTTATTGATCGTAAATGCAAATTACAAGTGATATATCAGAAAAACACTCCCTTCTTCATTTACATGTCACGCCTCTCAGCCCAGCCCACCGATACGCCCCTCAGTGGGCACCTGGAGGCCAAAACATCTCTTGGTACAAACAATGGATACCTTGTTACTTTCAATGGGTAGATTTCGCATGAATTGAGATACTGTAACAAACTCAAGGACATCTTATCGTGCTGCCCACCCGAAGTTGAACCTTCCTGTCTGCACTATCAAGTTGGCCCTTTTTTCTGGGTGCTCTAAAGCTGTATGAACACACGCGTTCGAGGTGAAATAAGCATGCAACAAAATGAAACATTTCAACATGATAACTTTGAATTTGTCTATACTCTATCACGTGTCCCGTATTGTTTTTATGTCGATTGTTTTAATTTAAATTTTTCTTTATTTGGCTGTGTGTCAGCCGGCCTGTGCGACGCCAATGTGCAACCTGGAAATTATGTTGTCGACGCTGATTGGCTGTCAGGAACAGTGACAGACTGACGGACCACCCGTCAGACTAACAAAATGCCCACGTCTGTGTATAAATAAATCCACCCACACTTATTATTATTGCGAAAGAAATTCAACTTGACTTCCTGAGTGAAATTCGATCATTTCCTACAGTGGTTTCGAAATCACTGACATCGATCCCACAAAGCCACAGGTCCAAAACCTCATTGCTCACACAAAACCAACTGAACCCTACATATGAGCAAGCACCAGTCAATGAAGGCAATAGAAAAATCAGAAGACACCTTGAACAGATTCAAGACTCAGTGTTGGGGGAGGGGTGGCCATGCACCTTGACCAGTTGTGTTGACATGTAGCGCTCGAGAGGGACAGAGGTTAGTGGGTGAGAAAGAGGATAGATGGAGGGATTATCATTTTTTATTGTTTATCAAGAAGGATGTGATTGTGATGAGCATAAGTAATGGCTTTACTCCAGCTGAATGAAATACAGCAAATGTAAATGCAAATGAATTGAACTCATGTTACCTGCACCACTACACCACCAGTGACCACTGTAGGGTGCATGTGAAGAGGGTCAGGCATCTAAAAAGTGTATCTTGTTTTCTAAAGATCTCTCTAAGTGTCAGATTCACTCATTCACGGTCCACAGATAGAACACTATCATTTCATGACTGAATCCCCTCTTTTAGTGTGCTTTTTTTCGGTTGCCTCTGGGTTAATGTGTCTGCCCAAGGGTCCATAAAGCTAGTAAAAGTCGTATTTACAACGGTGCACAGTATAGTGGACATTTATTATCTTGCGAGCATAAAAATTAATCATAAACTTGCTGTTATGCATGAGTGAAAATGTGCATGATCATAAAATAAAAATTCAAGTCACAGGTGGACATCCTGAGGTGGAGCCTGTCTCAGCTGACTTTGGGAAAGAGGTGAGGTACACACTGATCGTAGGTCATATATAGAAAACCACCCAAACTCTCGTTCACGTCTCGTTCAGTTTAGATGCTTCATTGAACCTAAAATTCATGTCTTTGGAATGTTGGAAGAAGTCAAAAGACCTGGATAAAACAAAACAAAACAAAACAAAACAAAACAAAACAAAACAATGAAAGAGTATTTTATTTTCACTCAACGAAAATTAACATTTCTGGCCGGCACAGGGAGACCACAAGCAATCTTAGTGACAATACTGTGACGGACAACTATGGATTTTCAGTGGCAAGGAAAAAAAAACAAAACAAAACAATGAACTAGTACTGTAGTTCATTTTCACTCAACGAAAATTAAAATTTCTGACCAGCAGAGGGAGCCCATAAGCAATCTTGATAATGACAGCATACAAGAAGCTCTTCTTTTTTAAATCAGTTTAGAATCCTTAGAAAGTGGGAATTTACTGGCCGGGGGTTAATGGCTTCCATTTCATGCTAATTACCCTGAATAAGTAAAACCTTTTTACTCTAACGATTTATTAGTCACCAAACAATACTACGTGTACAAATGTTTACCATATTATGTGGGGGAAAAAATAATCACTTTACTTTTTTTAATTGATTTTGTTTTTTGTGTTTTTCATTTTTATATGAACCTAGAAGCCCATGATGAGGATAAAGTAGCCATTCAGACAAAAGTCAAAACATAAACAGATCCCATTGACCCTTTCAAAATATAAGACTTCAGTGGTGGGCACTGCCTATTGACCAGTTGATTTCTTTTTTTTTCTTTTCTTTTTACAACATGTTATTCGTGATTCCACCCTGTTTTGTGTAGTAGTGTGTAATGGAAAATTCAAAAGTAGTATACATTTAGGATAAATGGAAATATATTAAAAATATAGCTTTAAATCCCAGGGAAAAATACAAATACTCACTGTAAAAATAAGGCGACATTCACAATTGTATGTATATAATAAAACAAAATATAATTCAAAGCTTTGACAAAAAAAATATTAATTTCCACATGACTTATCCTTTTCATGGGCACATGAAGCTGGAAGCTATCCCATCTGACTGGGCGCCAACACCCTGGAATGGTCACCAGGGAATTACAGGGCACCTATAAAGCCAGAAAAACCTTCCCACTCACATTCACACCATTAATTACTGAGTGGGGAGTTCAACTCATCTGCCTCTTACGGGAATCAAGCGAGAGAACCATTAATCAGTGACAACACAAAATACAATATAATATGCAATACAATGTAGTATATATTTTAATTTTAATCTAGGATAGGCTTTCTCATGACAATATAAGGACAAGTGGTACATAGAAGATTAACATTGTGGTGTAGTTTTAATCTTAATATGATTAAACGAAGTTGTTCTTCAGTCTGATTCAAGATATTCAAGATACGCATTAAAACGAAAAACTCATTTGTCAAGTCTCTTTTCTGTCTCTGCTATTGGAATATGTGTTTGCGTTTGATACGGTGTAGTATTTTATTAATGCGGCGTCACATTGTGTGCAACAGCCAACAACACCGTTTCTGCTAAAATACGTGGCCTCTGTCGTCGTTAGTTTTATTTTGGTAGCAAGAAATGTAGTTTCCTGTCCCGTCCCATCATACTACGTCTGCCTTTATGCAGCTTCATGCACCTCACTGAGGCTGGACAGTAGACGCTCAGAACATTGCAACCTGCTTGACGAAAAGACTTAGCTTTGGTTTCTGATTAAACGCACGTAATCTTACACACTTTTCGGACACTGGAGTTGTTTTCCCACATTTTAGCCAGTGACCCGTCGTACTATCTCAAAATAGTCATAATAATAACCAGAATAAAAACAATAAAACTGAGGCGCAAAAGAGAGCCGCAACGTGCGTTTAGGTGGATCTACTTCGCTGGTTGTGTCTCGAAGTGAGAAGTGAGCCGTCTCAACATCCTGGAAAACCACCTTGGGCCAAATTATAGGTAAGTTAAACGAAGGAGTTCTTAAAGAAAACAGTAACTTGTAGAAACGGTATTTACCAATTTCCCAACTCTTGAAATCGAGATTGCATTGTTTGTGTGTTTGGGTAGTTCTTTCCCGTCATCTGCAACACCTGTTTGACATGTTTGATTAAGTTTTATTTATTTATTTTTGAGTATGCGTTTTCCCACCGGCCCCTCAAAACAAATGGCATTATTGTTATTGCATCTTTCGCAGTCTCGTTTGCTTGGCCATCTTGTGCTCACACATCCCTGGATGGACTCCCTCTTTTGTCAGCTGACAAAGGAATGCAGCAGGCGCGTGCACCAAACGCCAAATGCCTTCTGCCTTGTTTCACCTGCTAACAGTGTCCGCCGCACATGTGCACAACTGCTCCGCTGACGCCTCAGTTGCACTCCCAGAAATCACATTTGACTTGCTGGTTGTTATAGTACAGCACGTGAAGTTTGAGTCTTTTCACCTTTGCAATTTGGAAAGTATGCCCCTTGGATGAATCATGTGACCACTTGTTTAATTTTGCCTCTTCCGTCAGAGGTGTGAATCACAGTCAGAGGCAAAGGCCACTGATGTAAATTCCAATCAATATACCGTAAATATTGGAAAAGCAACTCCATCACTATCCATGCAGTTGAGGACAGAAAACTTGAAGAAACTCTCTTCTCAGTAAACAACACATTTTTATTATCCATTCGTCAGTTTGATGCTCATTGTATTTGTTTGGGCAGCTGGTGAGCTGGTGCCTGTTCCAGCTGAATTCGGGCAAGAAGGGGGCTACACTGTGGACTGGTCGCCAGCCAATGCCAGGACGTACAGAGAAACAACCATTCATAATCACATTAACACCTACAGCCACGGACAATTTATAGCAGGGGTGCCAAGCTTGTTTTTTTTTTTTAATCTTGTAGTGTGCCAAGGTTTGGTTTTAGGGTCACGGTTAAGTCCACATTGTGTCGAGCAATGGGGGGGGGGGGGATGCAAACAACTGCTGTAACTTTTTTTTTTTGCCTATGGATGTGCCTCATATTTAAAATTAAACACCTTTAAATCTTTTTTTTTTAAGAAAATTGAAAAATTTATAGTTTAATTATTTATGTGAAATGAATGATATCGCCAAATCCACCAATATCAGTTGGAACACTGAATGACAAAGTATCTGTTATTGTTTTGGCTCCTTTTGAAATGCCTGGAAGTGGCTGTTCAAATAATGCTGGACATTTCATTTGTTAGTAAAAAAAAAACAACATATGGCCATGATGTCAACTTGACAGAAGCTGATCTGCTCTGTTTGTTTACCAACTCTGCATGTGACTAGAGAGCAAGGCAATTACACGTCTTGACCCTCACCTCATATGTTCTGTGTGAGATCTCCAATAATTGCCCCAACCTATGACATAATAGACTCTGCTTTTGGCTATGACCACATTGCTGGCTAATTTTGAACAGAACACAAGGAACACTTGTATCAAGCTTGCGCGGGGCCACTGTCAGAATATAAATGACATGGTTGGCCGAATCTCTCCTGCGAGCCTTGAGTTTGATGACTATGATTTTTCACTTTGTCAAAAATGCACGGTTTTGGAATGTGGAACAGTGGGAGGAAGTTGTTGAAAACTCTCACAAGCACAGACCGAATCTGCAAACTCCACAGAGACCCGGAACCTCTCGTGAGGCAGACCACAGCACCTAAGCATACTTTTCACAAAGGAATTGACGTTCTCTTTGACAACGGATCGTATAAAAGCATTTCAACAAAGCTCAAGATGCTACTGAAGTATTGCCTTCAAATTTGACGTTGTACTCTGAACAATTCAATGGTTAAATGTTAAATGTAATCACCAAAACGTATTCAGCAAAATGAGACACTTTACGCTCATATCAAAATACTTTGTTCCTTATCAGAGTTTGTCAGCCCGTGGTTTATTCTTTCAAACTAGTATGAGAGGCAAAACAAAATGGCAACGCGTTTAAACATATTTTCAGCCATAGTAAGACAGTCTTGACAGTAAACGCAGGAGAACATCATTCACATAACACCCACCATCACCCATTATTCGTAGGTGTATTGAAGCTATAGTGAGAGAGATAATGAGATGTATAGCCAAAGCAATGTTTTGACCCACCACTCCTTCCCAACTTGGTCGTTAATTGAAACTGTGTCTCTGATGGGATGCTGTTGTCCCAGCTGTCCGGAAGTGGCTGCAGGTGAAGCTTGTAATCTATGCCTGTGAGCTTCTCACTGAGATGAGTGCTTTTATAGGAGCCAGATGCACTGATGGATGTGGTGGGGGGGCAGTTTGGTTTCAGCATTTAATGGCGAACCCTTGGCTTTCGTGCCCTCCGCGCAGTTTGTGGGCTCCATGGAGACAGCTGCAACACGGCGTTACAAACAAACAAACAAACAAACAAACAAAAAGGTGACATTTTGCCGTGCTCTGTTCTGACAATATTGAAAAACTCGCTGTGCTTTGCATTTCATCGCTCATAATGAGTCTGACCTGCTATCCATTTGAGATCTGTGTCGTTTGCATGCAATAGCCTTTGAAAGATGAAGGGCTCATTGGAATCCGAAGTTGCCTGCACTAAAAAAAAAAAAAAAAAAAAAAAAAAATCTCAAACAGGCCAAAAAAAAAGTGCCTTTTGTAGCATCGCCTTGATATGCTGTTCCCTTATATGCAGTCAAGAACGTGTCCATCCAGGTTATTTGGGGAGGCCCAAAGATTTATGGATTATGTCTCCTTTTACAAGCTTTGAAAAGATTCTTGTCCTGACATATGCCAACCCCGGAGTCTCCTCAGTCTGCCCTTTTCTCTGCTCCCTCGTGCTCAGGGTATTTGCAGCTTCCAGACATTCTTGGTTAGCTGGCCATCTGCTAACCGAGGGTCGCTTCCAGAAGTGCCGTATCACATTACCCGCCCTTGACTTATTTCAAGGATTTGAATAAAAGCGTGCATTTTTTTTCGGCATCGTCGCGAGTGACTTTTGTGTGAGTTGGATTCAGATGCTCTCTGTCACGTTTGCCATTTCGGCTGCTTGGGTGGCGACCAGATATTTTCACATGAATATGACAATTGGCTCCTCCTCCTCCTCCTGTGCAGAGAGAGCTTTTCACATTATTCCACAGTGCAGTTGTCAATAGGTGGCATGCAGGAAATTGTTTGGTTACCATCTGGACCTCCAACCCCTTCGATACACTACACACACAGCAGTAGGTTGAAAGGCACTTCAACTGGCAGCTGGTCACTGAAAAGTGATGCTCCGCAGCTGAAACGACCACATTCGAGGCTTTTCAATGAATCATAATAAGTAAGACTGTGGAAGGTATGAACACAGTGGTTGACTGGCTCTTATAATTTCTAGTTGCCAAGTCGGACCGGCTGCCTTTGGGCAGCATCAGCGTAATCAATCACGAGGAATCCGAATGCGTTTGAAAAGAGACGCCGTGTAAACACTCCCGTGCATCTGTTCAATCTCAGGTGTTAGCGAGCGGCATGGCAAAATGTTTTTATGGCTCACCTTGTCAGGTGTTCCGTCTCTATCGTCAGGAAATCTATTTCGGCTTTGGGGAAAAGCTGTAGCCATTCTTCATATTGGAATTCTGGTGGTCATTGATCGCTCCGACTTGAGCGTTGTAGGCAATGTTTCAAGTCAACGTATAAATAATATGCTTCACTATTTTTTGAAGAGGGTAATTTAATTCGACCCAACAGACTGCTGTGCGCAAGTGAACACAGTAAGCAAGTCACCTTTACATCTCCAAAGCCCTAATAGCGTCACGGGGTTTAGCTGTTGGGGTGATTGAAGTAGGACTAGATCACGAAAGACAGCAGAAATATGCTTTCATTTTCAGTGATCTGCACAAAAAAAAAAAAAATTGTCCACCGCTGCCAGCATTTTATTTTTAAAAAAGTAAAAGTGATCGATCGGTTCTTGCATTGTGTTGATGGTGTTGAGGGTCTGTACTTCTCTTCAAAACAAACTGAAGAGGCAAGAATGGTCTTCGAGGAATGGGTGTCTGTGTGTGCGTATGTGTGTGTGTGTGTGGGGGGGGTACAGTTGAACCAACCATTGGAGATACGAAAACGCATTGTCAGTGAATGTTTTTTTTTTTTAATTCAACACGCAACAATAAAGTAAATGAAGGTCATCCATCAACATAAATTGCAATGATGTCAAAAAGTCGGCTGATGGTCTTGAGATAACTACGGTAATAATTGAAAACAGAATTTTCATTTTAACTTGATATTGTATCATGACGTGCCTGAAGTGGAATACAAATGGGTCATTCATTTTGTTGGTGAGCGCTCATTTGTCTCCCCCCCTTTCGCCAGGACCAATGAAACTGCATGGCAGAAGTCCTGATAAACAGCCATGACCAGTTGAAACTGAAAGTTTGAATATGTCCACCGTAAGCATGTGCATGTAAGATCTGGATATTAAAAGTAGTTTGGGCGTTAACCTAGCAGCCCTTGCCGCAGCTGGTGGTCTCGCATGCAGCATTCTTCTCTTCTGGGTGTTTGTGCTACCGAAGGGTGTGGGAGTGAAGAATTTGCTTTTGCTGGTGAGCGCTACCGTTGGCCACATCATTGCTGGTGAGATAAGGAACTCCCGAACCCCTATTTTCTTCCCGGGAACACTACAGCTCAAATAGTTGATTCAGATATATAAACACGACCGTATCTGCTCCCTTGATTGGATATGGAGCTTTAATTAAGCCTGTGAGGGTGTTTGGCTGACTCTCACATTGGCAGCCTCATGAATGCGTCTTTTCATGAGCAGCGAGCTTCCATCCGCTATACTTACATGCAAATCCCCAATAACCGCTCTTGCTGACTGTACACAAAGGAGCACGGCGAAAATCACTCACAGATGTAAAGGACTCGGTTGCAGACAGTCATTATTTGTCGGCGTTCCTTTCACTTTTGCGATCGGGCTTCTGTATTTTTAAGATTGAAAATCATTGCTTATCTGGGCAGTGTGATATGACCTCGATTGAGGAGAAAATCATAGCTTCGTTATTTCCTTTGGGACGGGGAGAGTAATGAATCTGTAAAGTGATAGTTCGGAATATGTCGAGATTATTGTGGAAAGTGGAGTACACTTAACTCTGTGTGAAGGAGAGCAGCGTGACTTCTGCCGTGGGAAGTTGCGCTCCGTTCACGCAGACCTTCACTATGGCAACATCTGCGGGCAGCATTCATCTGCGAGAACGCTGGCATTGAAACAGGAGCTCAGAACATCCCATTGCACATATTATTCGACGCGTTACCATCGAGTGATTTGTTTATTTCACCCCGTGTGGCGATCGTGGACGTTCTTTCAAATGAACATTCTCAGCTCATAACTGGATTACTTTCTAGCAACATTAGCGCTGCTATGCCCTTGTAAAATTTAAATAATCTAAAATGGGGGTGTCAAATTCATTTTTTGTCGCGGGCCATTTTGGAGTTGCGTCTTCCCTCGGAGGGCATTATGACAGTGGAACCACAACAGTGTTTCATCGTCTCAATGCATTATGACTTGCAAACAACAAATTCATGGTTTACTAGTCAAGTCAACTAAAATAGTTTATTCAATTATTGTTCAACTGAGTGAGTGTAAAGAGGGTCACAAAGTTATTGCAAAATAAAATAAATAAAATCTCAGCGTTCTTTATTACACATGACAATTTGACATTTCGGTAGAGATTTTAGCAAGGATCATGCAAGTTGATACACGTGAATTGCATTCGCGGGCCACATAAAATCATGTGGTGGGCCAGATCTGGCCCCCGGGCCTTGACTTTGACACCTGTGATCTAAACTGTACACATTGTAACAGATGGTCTGTCATCGGTAAACAAAAAAACTGTGAAACAAATGTTACTTCAGGACCACCTGGACAAATACAAAAAACTAGTCTCTAAGGTGTTGTTCATGTAATGAAGTCCTGCTCAGTCTATGCAAATCTTTTGGTGTTTCTGCTGGTCTGACCACTGTGCCATCAAATTTTAGAAGAGACTCCGTTTTCTATTCGTTCAATTAATTTTCCTATTTTTTTTTTAATCTAATGCAACATGAGCAAGAGTAAACCTGAGCAATGTAATCCACTTTTCAAAAATAATCGGTTTACAGCAGGACAAAAGAAGGAGTAAGAGGAGGGTGTGGTTCTGTTGTAAGGAAGCAGCCCTAAGGCCCAACACGTGCTTTTGCCTTTCCACCAGCTTTTGTCCCTGCGCCCAGCTCTCGAGAGACCCTCAGTTCAGCCAATAACATAGACCTCTGAAACAAAACCCTCACCATTCTAACACTCTCGATACAGCACACAGTATATTCACTAACAAGTGATCCGCTCTTCATTGTCCTTTCTGATGTTTCTTAAAATCAGAGAAGGAATCCAAATGAATGACTTTGGCAAATCGTGCCGTCTTGCTATGAAAAAATGTTCGTCGCAATTGAATTTGCTTTGACTGACGGTAATCAAGAACTGGCTTTAACAGTAATTAAGAGCAATCCATGGTTGTGCTGTGTCTGCACTTGAGCCCCCTTCAGTCATTTCCCCATGCGAGCTCAGTTGCCAGAAGCCAGAAACGTAAACCTGCTTCCCCCTAAGCCTTTGGCCCTAATACCAACTGACAAACCCCGGGACAGTTGCTTTTGCAGAGCTATGCCGGCGATCAGACTGACTCACAGCTGGAGAAATCTGTTCAATCAAGAAGTACGCTCATTGCATTTTTATGACGCGGTGGCTTCGGCAGCTGTCGGTCACATTCATTGCAGCGCATCAATGACACTCCCCTGCTATACAGACATCAAAATGACTTAGGTTTTCTACCAAGCATCACCGGTAGTCATTGTAATCAATAAAATTTGCACAAGTGTCAAGATAAAATCCTGGGAATGAATTGATCAGGCAAACCCAGCTCAACGGCTTTATTCTCCTGTCAGTATAGCGAATGGATTTAGGATTACGTGTTTGTACACATCCAAAGCGGGACTTTAGGCCACTGCTAAGTCTGCTCCACTGAAAGCTGACTTTGGTGCCCGTAGGCGCTTGCTATTATGACGAGGTTCATTTGATCCTTGTGTTTATTAGCAGCCAAGGGGATTGCAAGCATCAATCCGAGATGCAGTAAAATAGTACATTGTTCGAATCTCTCGGCTGCTCACGAGAAAAGGATGAAGAAGTTATCCTCCTCCCTCAGGGCCACACTGTCTTGGATCCTTGTTTTAAAAAAAAAAAAAAGGCTCCTGATGTTAAGTCTGGCTGGTCATTCATGTTCGCCGAGATGCAGTAAAATAGTACATTGTTCGAATCTCTCGGCTGCTCACGAGAAAAGGATGAAGAAGGTATCCTCCTCCCTCAGGGCCACATGTGTCTTGGATCCTTATGAAGAAGAAAAAAAGAGGCTCCTGATGTTCAGTCTGGCTGGCCATTCATGTTCTTGTTATTGGAGCTCTACATTTAGTTTTGGGGTGTTGTTTTTATGGAGTGATAAACATTGCCCTTGTAAAAAGTCTTGTTTGTTCTTGTACTTCCTGTAAAATACGCTGACTAGAAAGACTAGTGTTTCCGCAACTGTTGGGGTTGTATTTAATTGTAGCTGTTTATCAAATAAAGCAGTCGACAATTTTCCCTTCTTGAGAGGATTATTGTAATGTTTACATTAGAGAATCAGCTTATGCTGTGCTTTTTTTTTTTTACGCTGTGATGTTGAGGGGGGGAATAAAACCCTCCTAAATCTCCCACTGATGAACAAAAAAAGCAGTCCAGAAAGTCATAACGTTGACGATTATACTATAAAACCTGCAGGCTGCCCACCACCCAGAACCCTCCTAAATCTCCCACTGATGAACAAAAAAAAAGCAGTCCAGAAAGTCATAACGTTGACAATTAAACTATAAAACCTCCAGGCTGCCCGCCACCCAGTATGAAATCAACACACACGGGTTTTTCACGGGTTTTGTGGTATCTCAGCCACTGCCTTAATTGAAAGAAAAAAAAAAGACGCTTTTTAGGTTGTTTGTTTTCAAACACAAAAATTCAATGCAACACTCATTTAAATTAAAGTACATGAGGGAGAAACGCAAGTGCCAGCAGAATAAGAGCCGCCCCCATGCAACTGATGCGGATAGAACTGCTTGCGCGGCAAACGCTGATAGTGCTTCCAGCGCTGCTCGCGCCGCACAACAGTTAAATTTTTTTAGTGCCATTAATTGCCAGTTGGTTATATCAGGACAATGTCTTATTGTTGTCGTCGAAAGCAACAGTGACGCCAATAAATGACATCCCAAACACAGTGCGTATAATGAGTCAAGTCAACCGTGAGGCCGAGAGACACGCTGCCGGGAACAACTTCAAAATAAAAGCGTAACAAGGCATCGATATCCATTTTTAAAAATTTAGTAATTCAGGTTTGTTTTGAAGTTTGCCTTCTTACTGTGTTGTCGGAGTCTGACTGTCATGTACAGCATCAACAATTGTTGCTGCAGTTATCTTGACTTCTTCCTGACAGGGTATATGTAAATATGGGGGTACTCGAGGCAAAAAAATCCCTGGAGCATTTTTTTTTTTTTTTTTAACGAGCTACTCGCATTACTCGAGGACCAATTTCAGCCCTGGAATATTATGCATGGTTCTCTGTGTTTACACTGTATGTCAATCCTGCAAATGAATAATGATCTGTCCAAGATGATTGTACCTTTTGTCCCGAGTCAGCCTAGTCTCCACTTTCCTTATTGGAAATTGTGGTTAATATCATCCTGATGTCGTTCCTGCATTATTAGTGTTGCATTCCACTTCCCCATGAACTGCGGTTCAACAGGAAATACTTATCCCATTTAGTTTGAAACATATCTGGCAGACTGGTATTGAACCTGAAAAGTGGCTTTAAATTACAAATTTTTCAGGTCCGTGGGATCTAACTACGTATATTCAGTTTGTAAGTGCCTGTCTTGTTTTATTAGATGGAGAGAGAGTAACTATAAGGGAGACCAGGATACTTTTCCACAGTCAACAACAGTTACAACCATTTGGTCAACGACTTTAGCCTATGGCAAGTGTAGCTCAGGAAAAAAAATCACAAGTTGAGAACCACTGCTTTACACAACAATGCCTGATTTTCATGAAGTTCTTGCTGCCTGAGGGATCAAAGGTCACTGGCTTTCAGATTTTTTATTTTTGTTGCCTTGTCGTTTACGTGCAGACATTTCTCCAGATTCTCTGAATCTTTTGATGATATTATGGACCTTAAATAATGAATACCCTTTACACTTCTGTGACCGTTGATTTCGAAAACAAGGGAAGCTGTGAGGTGCAAGTGCAACACAGCTTTTATTATTGTATTACCCTCTTCATTCTTCTTTAACCCCTTTGCAATGCAGGTACACTTCATGTACACCTGACATGCGTTGTGTTGCAAAAACAAATGCATGCCATGCATGGGTTTTAAACCTGTGGCATGCATTCGTTTTTACAACACAACGCATGTCAGGTGTACATGAAGTGTACCTGCATTGCACGGGGGTTTTAAAGTTGTTTCATCCTTTTTCATTTCCACTGGAACTAGCATAGGAAGTGTCATGAATTGTTTGGACAGCTAAAACTGACTCCAACGAATCGGACGCTCATTGCAAATGACACCTAAATGTTCCAGTCGACTTCATGATCTTCTCGGCTCTAAACAGATGTTAACGGCTCACTGTGTTTCTATCTCCTGGTGGGGTCCTGCGCCTTCCACCCGAATGAACGCCATGCTTATTATTCTAATATCATGCTTTCACATGAAGGTGGATGACAGAAGCTTGAAAAATAGAGCAGAAGTTGCTTTTATAGTGTGTGTGTGTATGTTTACACTTGCTAGAGGGTAATTTTGCAGCTGGACAAACAGTCTTGATTCAGTTGCTGATCCACTAGAAGACCGCTCGGTAACAAAGCAAAAAGTGAATGATTTTTTTCAGGATTTTGCTAATTGCCAGTGGCCCGACCGAATGATGTGTGATTGGTTGAAAATGTAGTGACAGTGGAGAACAAACCACTTTTCTCCTTATGCCTTGCCAGCCAGTTTAGAAGGTAAGTACCGTCCTGTAGGACCATGCAAACAACACGGGCAGTGCCAATTGCTCATTTGAGTCTATGCTGCGGACTGCAAAAAAACAAAAAACTGCCCTCTGGATGCCGAATTGAAATGAGTAACCGGAATCACTGAAATTCAAATGATACCCAAACCTATGCCAAAAAGTACTAAGTCAGGGTAGTACCCACTTAACATTTGAAATCAAACTCTTTGCTCGTTCACGATAGCCAAGGGACTGCAACAATAATTCATCACGTATCGCCTTATCCATCTTGCTTTTGTTCTCGGGCGAAATGAAATTTCCTCTCCCCCTCATCCTCATGAGCCAAACCTTGACAGGCCACATTTGTAGACCTCTCGTTCCTCCTTCTGACCCACCCAGCTGCCATTTGTTGCGTTTTTTTCATTTTTTCCCCCCCTCCCGGGTGCTCAGTTTGACCCCAGTTGCCCTTGACACTTACATTTGTGTGGCGTCAGCCAATCAATAGAAACTACTATGGCCCAGTGTCAGATGTTGAGCCCACTAATTGAAACCTACAACAAGCCACAGCAGACGACAATGAACATTTTTTCGGCACATGTATGTGTCAGAGTGATGAATGAGGAGTATAGAAAATCTGCCACATTCACACGGCGATCTCTTGTCGTGAGCCTTTGTCGGGAATGCAAAGCAACAACAAAACAATCCCGACAACCGTTCGAATGAGTTGTTACGTTGTGATTAGGAGCATGTCTTTTTCTTTCTTCGAAACAGATGAAATGAAATCAAAGTCCAAAAGTTGGCTACAATACACTTTCATTGGATGCATTTTTTTCAATGTTTTCCATCAAGTGATGCAAAAAACACTGCATATGTTTATTTATGTTCCTTACTTTACATTTGTCTTGTTTAAAAGAAAGGCTTTTATTGACATCAACTGCCTTCTTCAACTACTATTGGTCAACTCGCCATTATTTTGGTGTGCATCACTCCCAAGGACGACACTGGTGTTGCTGAGAAATTGTGATTCAAATTCAATTGTAAATAAATATCCTGGCTGTCTCGCCATCTTATTTGGACTCCTCAAAATGCGATTCCCTATATTCTCCTGCGTGTATGGTTAAAAGTCAATGAAAAGGTTTGCTGGCTTACTGCACACGATATACTTATTTGTATGCACATTTGTTTTGAACACGGATGAAGATCAAAATGGTGAACGCAAAAGCGTGTCGCGCTTATTCAGATTTAATATACCAAATGCCTTTTCCATAGCAGAGTCCCCCACACCCCCCAAAGTGTGAATGTCACACCGTTGTCATTGGACAGTGACAATTTTATACAGGGTTCCTGTGAGAATACTTTGAACGGTGTAAAACGCAGTTCTCTCGACGAAATGATTTCACTCGACATGAATGCTATTAACATCTTTGCTGAAGTTAAATGAAAAGACCAATATTGATTTTGTTGCATTGAACGCAAAAAGGGAAAGGCCTGGTTTCAAAGATAACATAATTAATCCGAAACATCACTCAGACTCTTCTCATTAATAATGCATCTGTGAGCATCGGTTCTGACATTGAGCGTGCATCCAAGCCTTGATTCAAATATTCAACCTTCATGCCAGGCGACGGTCGGAGCCAGTCCGACTGCTTTCTCAAGTCGCCTGACATAATTACATGGACATGCTCTTCATCTTCTGCTGAAGTGTTTGTATTTGATGATCCATAAACAGTTTTGTATTATTAAAATGTTTTAAAAAATGGTCATACTTGCCTAGCCTCAGATTTACAGTTTCCATTAATTTTGTTGTAACAATAAAATGATTAATTAATGTCACTTAATATTTTATAAATGACACTTTAACCCTTTCATGCACAAATAATGATAACCTGTAACCTGATAACCTGCGAAGCTGTCCATTGTAGTAACCGCCGTCCCTGAAAGGGTTAAATTGGTATGGAATGTGTAGCGAGTGAGTCACCACTCCACAAGGCTTTTTAAAATTAAAAAAAAATATATATATTTTTTGCTCCTTTTATCACAAAACAAAGTGAAAGTATACCAAATATTTTGTTTTACTTATGCAGTTCTATATGAAATGTCACAGTGTAAACTAAAGTAGGCTTACTTTATTAAAAAAAAAAAAATCACGGTAATTCCCCCCCTCCATTGAGCTGAACATTTGCACTTTCCAAAATATTTTTTTATTTTTCTTCAATGTTTTTCTTCCCTGTTTCTTACCCTGTTTTAGTTAAATCCCCCAGGTATGATCAATCATTGATGATCCCAGGTGTCCGAATGCCTCATGGGACCTTCTAATTTGCTTGCCAGTCCTTATGTAGACTGCTCCACATGAAGTGTCTCTCTCACTCACACACACACACACACACACACACACACACACACACACACACACACACACCTTCTGCATCCCAGCCCCTCCTCGCTTTTCAAGATCAGAGTTAAACCATATTGCTCTCCCAAATCTCCCTCTCTCACTTTGGCTCTTTCTTATCTCTGCTCACCTGCTCTTCCCCCCACTGGACGAGAGGAGCGGAGGCCTCATTTAAAAAAGCAGCGGGGTTCCCTAAGCCATTAGCCATATTAGTGTTGGGTCCATGCCCATGCCCTTCTCGAACAAAGACGTCTTGATGCTCGGTGGATGCAGTTTGGTTGGAATTTGTCAGGCCTGACTGATTTGTTGGGCTACAGCCTGTTGGAAACGTCGTCTGGCAGTGCGGCCGTCTGATCATACGGCTGTTTTTGATGCTTTCACGTTCATGATCAATCTATGACATCAGCTAAGAGTGTTGGACGTACTTATAGCCCTTTCGGGGGCAGCGGTTACGACAGTGGACAGCATATCATGTTATCAGGTTACAGGGTGCATGAAAGGGTTAAGTCAGGAGAGGCCAACTACAGCCGCAGCGACACTGCCGGCCGGGGATTCATTTTAAAGAGATGACTGGTAAATGAAAAGGGTGTTGTCTTTGTGATTAATGACATCCAGAATCCTCTGCCTGCTTTCGTGCAGGTTTTATCAGGCGCTTTTAACCCTTTGACAACATCTCCTTGGTCTCCGGATGACAATCACACACCTCTGAGCTTTGACACCACCAAGCTCCTCTCATCAATCCTCTTTAATTCATTATTATTATTATTATTTATTATTAGTTTTTTTTTTGCCAACGATTCAGATAGTGGGAGTGTTACTACATTGAGCGTGCATGTGCGTGTGTGTGTGTGTATGTGTGTGTGTGTTGCAGATTGAACAAGATGGAGAGAGCGCAGTCTATTAAGCGTTTGACAGTTGAAGACCTCCCACTCAAAAACAACCTGCTTAGATTGTCCTCCCTCTTCCAGACCAAGGAAGCCGAGGAGGGTGGAAGCTGAGTTTTGAAGGCGTGTCCCTGGGGGCGTTCTTTTACTTACTAATGAAGCTGTCTGTCACTCAGCTTGCTGACAGAAAGCCGGAGTGTCACACCCACCCGCATCCACCCCAAAATGCCACTCGTTTGTTCAATAGCGAAACTCATTTATCAGAACATGCAAAGTGGCTTTCATCATTTAGCCCCGACATCACATCCATTGGGATGTTTTGTGATGGTGGCGAACCAGAACATTATTATTCACTCATCCTATTTTCATTCACCTTACATCCTGTCTTTCTCTGTCATCTTTGAATTTTTAAAGCCTTATATTTTCGATGGCTTTCAAGCTCTTCTTCACGACCTTTTGGTAACGCCGGCCGGCCTGAAGCTCTCTCATTGTGATTGAATAGTTTACGTCGCGGGTGTCAAACTCAAGGCCCGAGGGCCAGATCCGGCCCGCCGCATCATTTTCTGTGGCCCGCGAAAGCAAATCAGACCTGTCAAGTTCTACGATGATTGCTAAAATCTGTACCAAAATCTCAACTTCTCTTATCTAATAAATAAGTGAGATATTGTAAGCATTTTCTTATTGCCAAATCTCTCATTACAGTAACTTAAACAATAGTTGAATAAACCGTGATTCTAGACTTCTTTGTATGGTTTTAGTCATAACAGCGCACCAATGTAAACGCTAACTAAAATGTGGCCGTGACAAAAATGGGTTTGACACTCCTGGTTTACGTAGTTGCTTGTGTAGGTTCATTCCTAGCATAATTTCAAAATTACACACTAGAATTTCATGATGCTTGTCCACAAAGTATGAAAAAAAAATACTGTCAACCATGGGAGCTGGAGAATATTTACCTAAAGGACACGGGCATTCTGCCTCGGAAGAGGTCCGCTCTTCACTGAGTGCCCCACGTCATGCAGTGTTTCTCAACTCCCCCCAAATTTACAATTTTCATCATGTACGAGTGAAACCTTTTGGCACAAATATTCTGTCAATAATTGCTCCGTTGTTTTCAGATCATAAACCAATTGTTCTTCCCTCAAAATGCGACCACACTGCAACCAGGATGTATGCACCAGTAGCTTCCCAATAAGCCTTTGATGGCTGTAATGTACCAGCAACGCTGAGAGGTGACTTAGGAACACCGTCATCGGAGCTTTTCGAGGGATCCAGCAGGATTATGTCTGCATGGGTGCCCTGGCCTCAGATGAAACAATGTCTGAGATGACACACACTGTGTATGCCGGTAAACTGTTGTTCATTCCCGAGGCAAAAACATTTGACTTCTGCCTAATAGTCCAATTTGCAAAACAGAAAAGACGTTGGGGACAAGCAACTAAGCAATTTACCGGTGACCATCCTTGCATGATCTAACGCAACTGCTTCAGGAATGGCACACAAACAATTCCCACATTATTATTTTATTCCTGCCCAGACTGAAAGAGTAGACAGTCTGGTGGTAGAACAAACTGGCCCTTCATCAGACTGCCAGTGGGGTTAAAAGTTCAACCTGGCGCTCTCAGATTGGCTCCAAACCCAGATTGGCACGCCTCGATTTATAAATAAATAAAGCAAATCAGAGTGAAGTAAAATGCCTCCGACAGCGCATAATAGTTTAATGAGTTGTCTGTATGTTGTTTTATATCCTGTGCCATCAAGCCAAATTGATTTCGTCTTATTGTACCAACATTATCTTCAAACAAAAAATAACTCGTCTATAATTCAGCGTGTTGGTTTTCAGCAAAATGAAGTGATGTCCAAGGAGGTTATCGTAAATCACACATCAAGCCAAATTGATTTCGTCTTATTGTACCAACATTGTCTTCAAACAAAAAATAACTCGTCTATAATTCATCTTGTTGGTTTTCAGCAAAATGATGTCCAAGGAGGTTATCGTTAATCACACTTTTTTTTTAAATCACGTAAACTACATAAACGAGTTCAACTGTAAGTCCCCCCAGGGCAAGTTATGGCTACGAAACCATATAATTACATCATATTACATTTACAAAACAAATGGATGGATAACTAGTTTTGAAATCAGAAGTGAAAAAAAAAAGTGCAAATACTGTTGCATTTAATTTTAAAAAAGTGTTTTGGTAACCCCGAAGTCAATTGTCTTAAGAATCTGAATAGGGTTGTATCTTTTTTGTCCTTTTTTTTTCTGTTTTCGTGTGGTTGTTTTGTACTGACCAATGTTCATCACTCGAGGCAACAGAGAACCCATGCCATGGTTAAACATTTAGAAAATGCTTGGTGTCCAGATAGACGCTTAGGATAGCAGCCACGTTGGACAGAGGGACAAAGAAGGGTGAAGGATTTAGTGAGAGGGCTGAAATAGTGGAGGATGAAGGACTGGTTCCACTTAACTTGTTATAAGTTAAAGGTTTGCAAGGGGTCATGTGCTCTCAAACCTGTTCATGAATAAAACAAAAACGATGGGCTCAAATTCTCCTCCATTGCGTTCCTGTGGGAATAGATGCAGATTCGTTGGGCTCCTTCAAGAGCTCCCGAGGCTGCTTTTCATAACTGCAGAATTGATTTGAGGCTCGGCAGAAAGCAGACCTCGGCATATTAGCAATAATGCTCCGGTTCTGTCACCCGTCTTGTGGTGGTTGTTGCTGTTGTCCCCCCCATTGTAGCATCTGAAATTCAATAACGCCGCAGAAAACTAGGCTCGATGTTTCCCAGAGCCCAAGTGACCGAAAAAAACAACTTAAGTAGCATCCTTGCCTTGAGGGACACGTGTATTGGTTGACTGCGGACAGTGTTACAAGCTGATTAAAATGCCCACAGACCAGGAGAGCGAAACGTCCACTCTGCATTTGCTCAACCCAGTCTGGTTGTCACGACAACGGAGGGTGACAAAGGGCTCCCTCAGACGATTGAGTGGAGTGAAAGGAGCGGTGGGCGCGCGCATGTGTGGTTGTGTGTGTGTGTGTGTGTGTGTGTGTGTGTGTGTGTGTGCGTGTGTGTGTGTGTGTGTGTGTGTGTGCGTGTGCGTATGCGTGACTGACGGAGCGAGTGACACGGAGTGATGGTAGCTGTATAAGCAGTAGGTGGTAATGTATGCGGACCATGCACAAACAAATGAGTAGGCTAGCACGCCTCCTTAGCATTCTGCGACACAATGACCCTTCCAGCGTGTCCTCTGACGTCACACTTGATCTGAGCATATGGCCAAGGCTGTATTGAGCACGCGGACTAGCTGCAGAAGTTTTTTTTTTCGCTTTCTTTCTTTGGAACAATGCAATACAAAGGCTTTCCGTGCTTCTGCTACATCAAATTTTTTATTTCTGGTACCACACAAAGGGGCACTCACTTGTTAAAGTGTATTCAGCAGTCGTCTTAGCTTTAAGAAAGGCACTGAAACACACCCTCCCCCGTAACCGCCCCCTCCCAAACAGCAGAGATCATGCCAATAGTTTGATTTACAAAGCAGCAGTAACTGCTGCGAATAGAATCGACAACATGGCTCGAGGCGTAACACCGTATTAGTAGCAGCAAAGCCTTCAAAACACCACCGTCTATTAGACATGATCTAAACCAGTCCATTTGGCTCTCAAAGCTGTCCACTTGTCCTATAAAATAGTTCACTTGGGTCAGCTGTTCAATCAATCACACGCCCCCTTGGCGCTCTTACAAAATTCATCCCATCTGTCTTTCAGGTTGGAGTACGATCACCTGACAGTTTGTGGAAACCAAAAGAGTGAAAATGGCTTTCAAAGGCAACGTGTAGTTATTCAGTCCCTTGCCTCATAATGTCATAGTGTCTTCATAATTTCTCAGTTAAGTGGTTTCTGTGAGCCTCACCTATGATCAACATTTTGCTAGAGTGGTCCATCTGCTCTTTACGAAGGGAAAAGGAATATAGTCATAACAGCGGTTAATAGAACTAATAGAAAGAGACGGTGGCCATCGGGAATTTCAGGGAAACATGTTCATTTTCCCGAACGGCCGGTATATTTCCGGGGCCGGTCGTGGAAGCCCCGCGGCCTCCCACAGGTCGTCGATCATTTTTCTGCATGACATGGTTGCAACCTGTCCTGTTGATGACAACTTGTCAATGCATGACGACCCTCTTCAAGGACATAATAGACACTGGAACATTTGTATTTAATCCGAATGATTTTTGCTGACCTTTTTTTTTTTTAAACCCATTTGGTTCATGTGTTTAACCAAATTATCCTCCGTGTCCAATGCAGATCTTATTCCATTGGGGACCAAGCAGCTAGGCTTAACACCTGCTTTGCCTGGCAGAGCGTCCGGGGGTGAATGGATCCTGCTATAAATTGGTCTCAGTGTGATTGTGTGCACATAAAAAAAAAAAAAAAAAAGTGTGTTTGTGCCTGAGCACTTATGTGGTTTAGTGTGTCAGCTCGCTTTCCAAAGGAAGTGACTTTTATCCTGTGTCCGTTCGGGCCAAATTCTCAGCCAGAGAGGAGTGAAAGGGACACTATTCCCTCCAGTGGCAGCACACAGAGCCCCTTCAGCGCAGCGGAGGGGCAGAAGGGCCGAGAGAGAGGGAGAGACAGAGGGAGGGGGGAGAAAGAGAGAGAGAGAGAGAGAGAGAGAGAGAGAGAGAGAGAGAGAGAGAGAGAGAGAGAGAGAGAGAGACCCTTCTCTATCGTCATGTGAGGACAGAGAGATAACCGTTGACAGTAAAGAAGGTGACGGAAATGGAGAGGGGCCAAGCAAGGCAACATCTGCCTTTCATGTTGTTTGCGCTTTCACTTATCTCACTGCCGACATACAAACGCACGGACACCATGGCGAGATACTCTTACCTTCTTAAACTGTCAGCGGAAATACTGCATTGTCAAAACGCAACGCAGCTGCAACGTTGTTGTCTAAAGTGTTATTTAATTGCTAGTTTATTGGCGTTTTAAATTGTTGAAGCACCATGTTGGTTGCTTGCGGATGAAACTGAAAACTGGTCATGTGCTGTTTTTTTTTCCCAGAGGCGTTCTTAGAGTGCTCACACCAATCCTGACTGAGCAACCACGTCACTGGTCGCACTGTGACAGTTATTGTTTCTGCTGTGTTGTTAATCTGTTTTTCAAACTGATGTCGACTGTCAAAATTAAATTTTAACTTCAAAGTCCTTAAAATTCCTTTTGCAACATCCTCTCATTCGCATACTTTTGACACAGCATCAGGAACAACTGTGGTTTCAGAATCTTGCTCAAGGGCACTTTGGCATCACTTGCGGGATAATCAAGAAGCTTGTCTATTTCATCCACTGTTGAACAAAGAAAAAAGAAGCAGATACACCGAGTAATGATAGTACCCTCTGCTATCTCATGCAAGCGCATTTCATTGTTCTCCTTGTCACTTCCCATTCCTGGCAGAAATAAATGACCAAGCACACATTCTTTGAAGTGAATATTTTTTCTTCGGACCAATCGTGTTAACAGAGATACGATCCCACTGCATGCTAGATAGTCTCTCACGGAACAGTAATATGTTGCGGCAACAGGAATTGAATAGTTTACAATTTTTAAGGTGGTTCTTATTTTGATTTTGACTTTTTTTTTCATTAATTTTTAAAATTAGTTTTTAAAACGTGATCGGGAGTTTTTATTCATTTTACTTTTCGTAAAAAATGAATGGATAATATACTGTAGGGAGAGTCGTACGCACAAGGTTTTTCTTTCGGTTGTCTTAAAAACAAAACAAAAAAGAACATGCCTGCATCGGCAGAGCCATCATACCATGAGAATAAACACACATTTAGTGACCCATAGAAGCATTGACCAGTTTTCCAGCACGCAATAAGTCATTGTTTGAGTATGTGTTGGGTTACTGAATCGGACCACATGAGCTGTGCGATTGCAAAGTAGCGAAAGGGACCGAGGGCTGCTACTTCTGCTCATGGACCAAGGCTGCCGAAGCCTTCCCAGTTTTCACATGATCGCATTGTAACGCCGAGCTATATTTTAATTTGACAGGCTCTGGCCGAACCGGTGTGTTTACAAATGTCCAACAGATCGCAAAGAAACATGGAAAACCTCATTCTGCTTTTATCTTTTAAGTTAATTCTAGTTGTTTAGCACAGCCCTACACTGGCTCTGTTCTGTATCTTCTCACTAAGTGCTTGTTTTTGGTGATCTCAACCAGACATGAAACTTTAATGTACCCTGTGAATTGGATGCACACATGCTACTGTAAATGTGCACCGTCCGGGGCCCAAATCCAAGCCCAGCCACCAGAAAACAACAAAACAAGGCCAAGCTCCATGGCTCGAGTCCCAAAATCTCCCGCTGCACCGCCATCGCTGACCCCCGCATATTTTATGGGGTCGTAGGCATTCAGTGGGCTGTCACGGCTCATTAGGGGCTTTAGTGATGAACTTGCACAGTAGAGTCTCTCACTGATTTATGAATGCGAACAGATAGAATAGACATAAGAATGGGTTGGTGAAGAGGTCAAAGATGAACACGTTATTCTAGAAGTCCTTAGAAACATTTGCTGGAAGATACACGCATGCAGTAGCTGAGTTAGTACATGAACCAAACTAAATTAATTAATCTCTCGACACTGACTGAACACCATTGAGATTATTAATGTTCCCATCATGAAACTGTCGATAAACATGCGGAATTATTGCTCGACAGAAACTTCCCACTCTCTCAGGGGAGCTTCCTGTTGTTCGACTTCAGTTGTGTGACATCAACTTTGAGGTCAGTTGTAATGAGAACTTGCTTACTTCCATACCTCTTGTTGGGGCAAAGATCCATTCGGGAAGGACTTGGACCAAAAAAAACAAAAAAAACACAACAACAACAACAACAAAAACCCCCCAAGAGCAACATCCCAAACTTAACTTCTGCTCCATCCTTTCTCATAGCCCACAGCTGTATTAGGCTTTCCCTCCATGTTGCACACCACAGACTGGTCACATGGTAGCTCACAGGGAACCCTCAGCGCTGGTCGGCAAAAGGAAGTTCCCAGGGTGATGGGGTCCTTTGCGAGCTATAAATAAGCTGACCGCTGTGTGTTTGCTGGTCAAAGAGCAGGTGAGGATGCCAGCATTTGCAAATCTTTCCCAGAAAAACTCTCTGACGCTGATTATTTAACTACACCGTTTTCTAAATAATATTGACTGGAAGCTTTGAAGTGAGAAAACTGCTTTTTCCCGTTTTCATAGACCCAAAAGTGCTTAAGGTCTGTTGAAGATTTTGTCATACACTAATTTCTGTCCATACTGTAAATTGAACCAACACAATGGCAGAAGGCCTGGAGGATTATACTTATCCAGCTCATGAATAAGTGAAGATCCTTAGACACTTTCACACCCCCCTAACCAGACATGCAGCCCAACATTTGCAGCTGCTCCTGGATGGCCTCCGGTCATCTAGACACTCTTTCATCTGCTTCCGTTTAGACCCTCCCCTGCTTTGTCCTTATTGTTGCCCCAGTGAGTAGAGAAGAGTTAGGTGAAATACTGTAGATCAGCGGTTCTCAAAATACAACAATATAATATGATATGACCTGCATGAAAACTGTGATATTTTCTAAATATAAAAATAAACACGAATCATGACACGAGGATCGTCCTATCTGGCCGCAACGCTCTCTGGTCGCTATGGTCACGTTTAAACGTGCCTTCAAAATAAGATACATCGCAAATACAAAGTGCATGAAAAATACGACTCACCATTGCCGCAGATTATGCAGAGTGGGCTAGGTGCGTGGGAATCTCCCGTTGAGATAAATCCGTATTTTAAGTAGGACTCCTCATACTGTCGATTAAATGTAGCCTTCTTTTTCTTGAAAGGCTCTTGAAAGGCTCAGCCAGGAGACAGCCCCTCTGCTGTCTCCTGGCTGAGCCTTTTCCCCTTTCCCAAAGACGTTTGATTTGGGTTTTTTTTTTACTCATTTTGCTAGCTCCTGGGTTTCATTTTAGCGCTAACCTATCAAATGACCAAGAATCTCGCCTTGACCTGCGTCAAAATTGACACAAAAACGTACCATGCACATTTTTGGAATGTGGGAGAAAACCGCAGTACCCAGAGAAAACCCACGCAAGCACAGGGAGAACAGGGAATGTCCACACAGGAAGGCCGGATCCCGGATTCAAATCCTGGACCACAGAACTGTGAGGTGGACATGCTAACCATTTGGCTACTGTACTGCCTGACAATTGTGTGGCACATTGTTGAGTATCAAGCTAGAAATAACACTCATTAGCAAAGCATATCAATGTAAATTAAGCTCCTTGTAATATCTGTCTCTAAGCGGTCTCACAGATTGGGTATAACTCTGTGGTGCTTGAGAGTTACTCACTCATTCCTCTGACCTTTTTTCTCTGTGAGGTCAGTGAAAGGTCTGAGGAACCTGCTCAATAATTAAAGAGATTTCAGCACAATGCTCTCAGTATGCGCAAAGTACCATCTCAGAGGTGTTAAGTGATGGCTCATGAGATGGGAAATGAGAGTTGTTTTGAATGACCAAGATGTAAAGAACACTGCCGATTGTCAAACCTGTGTGAGTAATCTTAAAGAGGTGACAAGTCGATGAATATTTTAATTATATGCTAATCATGCAATTTGCCCCGATCTCTTTAGGAATGCTTATGTCTCATTTTAATGTCTGAACCCAATGGTCACTTTTTTTTTCCTTTTATTTTTCATCCTGACAGGCGGAGAAGAAATGGGGTATGATTAGGCGGTGGGAGTCTTCGTCTCAACAAAGAACATAGATGGTAAAACATTTCTCAATCAAGACTGTTTATCTAATTGCAACATAAGACTCCAGTTGAACTGGCAACCGCAAGATTTGTTTAGCGCCGTTCTGCGCTGCGGTTTTAATGAACTTCTGCATACTTACTGAACTGATTATGTGTTCCTATCACTCAGGTTTGAGCACGCATACAATGCTCAATAGTATAACTTTATTGAATGCTACAATTTTCTGCCTAGACTCAACAGTAGGCACCTAACAGCTCCCGACAGATCAGAAGTCTTCAATTTAAACAGTGTGTAACCCTGCTGCTTTTCCCCTCTTCAGAATATCTGCCATGCTACATGGGAAGGCTCAGAACTCCTCCCTACTCTTGTTTTTCATCATCGTCATCATCGTTGCCTTGGTCCATGGTCACTCTTACCCAAGTTTTTCCCGTGATGACACCGAATTCCAGCACCTGGTGCTCCATCCCGACCCATCCATAGGGAAAGTCTATGTGGGGGCCAGGGACCACCTGTTTCAGCTGGATGGATTAGATGGACTTCGGTTGGAACAAGAGGAGCAAACTGGACCTGTGAGTGACAGCAAAGACTGCATCCCTCCTGTGACAGAGTCCAACTGTCCCCAGGCCAGGAGAACCAGTAACCACAACAAATTACTGCTGGTGGATCCGAAAGGATCGGAATTGATTACCTGCGGCAGTGTATACCAAGGCACCTGCCAAAAACGGAGCCTGACGTCAATCAGTGAGGTTCTTTTCTCCACTGAGAGGCCAATGGACACTCAGTACGTGGCAGCCAATGATCCGTTGGTTTCAACCGTGGGGCTTGTGGTGGGGCTTCGGGGTGGGGAAAGGTCTGTGATGTATGTGGGTAGGGGCTACACCGCCAGCCAGCCACCAATTTCCACCCGACACCTTTCATCAGAGCCGATTTTTTCCTATGAGGAGACGGCTAAGCTCGCCGTCGCTGGTCGTATGTCGGAATATGACCACCATTTTGTGACCACATTCACACGGCGAACATACGTGTACTTTTTGTTTTACCGCCGAGACATAAAGTCGTCATCAAGGGAATATCAGACCTATGCGGCCAGGGTTTGCCTTGATGACACCTCTTACTATTCCTATGTGGAAGTTCCTCTCGTTTGTCGATCGCCCTCCTCCCCTTCCAGAGTTTACAACCTTCTCCAAGCAGCGCAGGTAAATGTAGTATCTCTCCTTCAAACGTTTTGTTGCTTCTGTCTTCAGCTCAAGATTATACCACTGCTGTGGCACGTCACTGAATTTCTTCGATTTTGTCCCACTTCGCCTTATCTCTAACAGGTGGGTCAAGGTCAAGACAGGGAGGGCGAGGACTTATTGGGAGTTTTCTCCACCCGTGTCAGCGCCACGAACCAAAATCCCTTGGATGGCTCAGCTCTGTGCATCTTCCATCTGGATGCGCTTGACAGACGCATTGACTCCATAAGAGACCTGTGTTACACCCAAGATGGGATGTTGGAGGATGGAAGAGAGGTGGCCTACATCGAGTATGAGGTCAAGTCGAGTTGCGCCAACTTACTCAGGGTATGCACACAGGATATAGATATTTTGTAAAACTGGCATGTTTCTTTTATCTTGTCTGTTATCCTACTCCCCTGGAAAATTGCACTCTAAACCTTTTTTTATGTCCTTGTAACAGCTTGTACACTGGCTAATAACTTTATGTGGGCCATTACCATAGATCATTTCCTGCTATTTACTCACCTCACTTGGTGTCAGTGGCCAGAGAAAGCGTAAACATAGTAAAAGTCCAGTCAAGCAACAAAGTGTGGCAGCTTTAGTGGGATTAAACTGCATTATGCTATGCAGTGAAGTGATTTTTAGACAAGTCTTGTAATTAGGCCACGGGAGTGAAGCCCAGATGCCCCAGAAGTAGCTTTGGCCAGCTGCAACCCTCTCGTTCAGCCCCGCTGCTGTCCACAGATGCTGACATCTTGGCAGTTGGAGTTCAGTAAACCAAGGCAACTTGGAATCAGCGTTGTACAACGATGTAATGAGCACTAGCAAGGAGGAACAAGGTCAAAATGGACAACATGAAAGGACAAAGACAAGCGCCGCCAGAAAAATGACCACAGAAAAGAACTGAAGAAATGCAAAATGAAACTAGAGAGGCAAAAGGATAGATGACAATAAAATGTGGTTTTCAAGACGCAAACATGAAGCAGGGTTGAAAAACGTTGCCATTTCTCACATTTTTCCTCAATCTGCAGCGTTTTGAGACTTTGCAGACAAGAAATTTAGATTGGGTTTGACACGCTTTGATTGATGCTGTACACCCGTCGCAACGATTGAAAAACATTAAGTCATTGGAGAACCAACAGGAAGTCATGAAGTGACCAAAGATTAGATTAGAAGACATCCAAAACAGGATCTCTCGAACATTACGGTGTTTGGTGACAGTTAAACATGAATTAAATTCCTCTATCGTCAAATGTTTTTCTCTCGCAAAGGACAGATCAGCTTGGAATAAACCATAGTCACGTCTATGTTGCAGAATACACTTCAAGCATATCCCTGCGGCTCCGATCACACCCCGAGTCCAATGGCGAGCAGAGTGCCGGTAGTAGCCAAGGCTGTGTGGCAAACCTTTTCTACCCACCTCACGGCTGTGGCTGTCAGTGTGAGGTATGACCACAGCATTGCTTTCCTGGGAGACTCCAAAGGGACACTTCACAAGGTAGCTCATCACATTCATCACTCAGCACTTAACTCCCTACAGTTTTTGTGGCAAGTTGTTGTTGTTTTTTTTTTTGTACATTAAATCAGCGGTCCCCACCCTTTTTTGCCCCACGGACCGGTTTAATGTCAGACAATATTTTCAGGGACCAACCTTCAAGGCCGGATAAATACGACGATATAATGTGTTATGACCTGCATGAAAACTGTGGTATTTTCTAAACATAAAAATAAAGACGAATCATGACACGAGGAACGTCCTATCTGGCCGCAACGCTCTCTGGTCGCTCACGTTTAAACGTGCCATCAAAATAAGATACACCGCAAATACAAAGTGCAGGAAAAATACAACTCACCATTGCCGCATATTATGCAGAGCAAGCTTGGTGCGTGGGAATCCCCCGTTGAGATAAATCCATATTTTAAGTAGGACTCCTGATACTGTCTATTAAATGTAGCCTTCTTTTTCTTGAAAGTCGTAGGCTCCTTTTCTGTCTCCTGGCTGGGTCTTTTCCCCTTCCCAAAGACACTTTCCAAAGACGTTTGTTTTTTACTCATTTGGCTAGCTCCCGGGTTTCATTTTAGCGGTAACCTATCACGTAACCGAGAAGCGCGCCTTGACCTGGGTCGAGTGACAAACTGTAGACTGATGTAACAGAGAATCCGGTAATTTTTCAACGCAAAACATCTTTCAGATTCCGAAATCAATGAAACGGAAGTAATGTAAGTACTTATTCTTTCTGTACAGCCCGGTATCAAATGACCCATGGAGCGGATACCGGTCCGTGGCCCAGGGGTTGGGAACCACTGCATTAAACAGTTTCTTATAAGGTCAAAAAATATTTCAAGAATGTTTCCCCTAAATATTTAGAATTGCTATTTGAAAACCCGGCATTGGAGGTTGGATAAGTGCTGGAATGCACACGGCAGCGGTACCTAGTTACTTGATTCACTCCTCAGAAAATTGAGCACACTTTGCACCTGTTAAAACATGAGCAACAAATGTCAGCTATTGTTAACACTTTGAAGATTTCAGTCATTCCGTCCTTCACAGAACTCCGGCACACGCAGAGAAGCATAGCTCCGTAATCCTGCCATTTGGTTTTCATTACGTGCACTTTATTATGTGATTGTTGGACACTTGGAAAGTGATGCATTTTTTGAGCTAAGATTATGAGACAGAAATTTATTTTTCTTTGTTTTGGAAGACGACTGACCAGAAATATTATTCCACGCGCAAGCCACACTTGATTTTGTAACTGCCAAATCAGCGGCTGAGTATAACCACCTGTAGCGCACTGTTGACATCCATCTGATCAGGACTCTTAAAACTGACGTATTTCATGAATAAAGACATGGATTTTTATAAAATCTGCACGAGTACATTACTTCTAAACCACCAAGCACCACAGAACAACTTTCATTGCCATTATGTGTTGAGTGCATCCTCATAATGGGGATTCTGCTCGCAGTGATCGCGTGCCGCCGGATGGAGAGAGGCAGGAAAAAATAAAAAAAGTCTCCTAATCTCATAAACATGAGGCAACATGAGAGTTTGAAGGCTGGGGAATCATTTGAAACCAGGGGTGTCTTCCTCTGCTTATATTGGATTTTTGAGTGTGCTAATCACATTCATAGCCACTTCGGCTGCGATCTTGCAAACGTTTTATTGGGTTTAGGGCTAAACGTTTTTGTATCACCAACAAAAAAAATAGTGCTCCATATGGCCAATTCAGCAATGCAGTACTTGAACTTCTGAATGATCCAAGCAGGGCTGTGAGTCACAAGAAGGTGTCATGCCATATCGCCCATGAAAAAAACTGCTTTCAACTCTTCATTACCGAGAAGGTGGATCAAGGCACAACCTAACCATTGGTGCTGGCCTCTCCCCGAGCAGTTTTCTGGGTGCGTTGTCCCAAGTTTTAAATGCATTATTATACAAAATGGGCACATACTTGTACATCCTATTGCCACACTCGCAGGGCAAGCTAACCTAAATTAAAAATAGATTTTTTGCCATTGATCTTTCCCAAAATTGTCAGAGCAACGGATGTAGTTTTTGTAACTTAGTTATATATTTTAACCCTTTCAGGGACAGCGGTCACTACATTGGACACCTTATCATGTTATCAGGTTACAGGTTATTATGATTGGTGCATGAAAGGGTTATTTAAATAACATTTTTAGTATAAGTTTGTTTGCCTCTTGCTCTAACACTCCCAACCATTGTAAACTTTATTTCATTTTTCATGTACTTTCAAAACTGTGTCGCTGAAGAACCAATTAAAGCATCCCCAATGTTTGTCAATGCACTGCGACAATAGAATACCTTCTTCATCAATGTAATATTGATGTTCTATCCATCTACTTTGTGCATGATATGGAGTGTCTGTATCCTCGAATGGTCTTTCTCAGGTGTATCTGGGCCAAGATGGCCAAGTGGAGGTGTATGCCAATGTGACCATCCAGCCCAACTCCCCCATTAACAGCGACCTCATACTGGACCAGAAAGGCGCGCACATCTACATCATGACCAAAGCTTCTGTAAGTCGTATCGGAGGATGGATAGATACACTTTCATGGGTGAATCAGTAATTCTTCTTTCACGTCTTTCCTGTTAACTTCATAAAGGAGAGGTGCGGATAACAGTCTACAGTTTTTAACTCGTGAGCCTGATATATTTGTTTGTTGTCATGATAAGGTAGTCTTCTCTTTTGTTCTTTAATCATTATTTTAAAGGGTGGAACTCTCTGCCCTGTCATGACACATCTTGAACTTGGCAACATGAGCATAACCAACTTGGTATTCTTTTGTGTTGCGACAAGTAATGTAAATATAGCCCGATTTGGATCGGGTCCACATTTGGCTGAAAATCCAGTTTGCATTAATTTTGTTTTCTTGGATTCAGAGGAAGTTCTGGATGAATTTGAATCCCCTTCAAGGTATTAAAATCTGAGACTATGGCTGCGCATTGATTTTGCAGGTGCGACAAAATCTTGGCTCCCTTGGTGTGCTCTTGTTTGAAATAGTTTAGCAGCTGTAGCCTTTCCAGTGTGGTGGCCTGTCCATTCAACCAACAGCCAGATGTCTCCATGCAAAAGACTGAAAATGGTCCGTCACTTGTCTCCAGATAATTGATTCTTTGTCACCATTGTCCACACTTTGATACTTCCTCAAGCTGCGTCTCCCGCAGACAAACTGGCATAAAGGATCACAGGGCAAGGAGCATAATAGCAAAATGAGAGCAGCTGTTTGGTCAAGGCCAAAGGTCACTCACCTTCTGTATTGGACCCAACAGTTAACGGGAGGTGTGGGGTCAGACACAACAATAGTATTGATCAGAGAAAGCGGCCACTTTTGTGAAGGCATACTCCCGACAGAGTGTCTGTGTGAGAAGCTGTGAGATTTTCTTCAGAGAGCCCACTCTTTAAATTTGAAATCCTGAATGAATGTAAATGGACTACAACTTGGTTAAAAGGATACATTTGACCTTCAGGTAGAGAAGCGTCCTGTGGCAGAATGTGCCGATCATCTCGATTGCCAGTCCTGTCTGTCTGCCAATGACCCATACTGTGGCTGGTGTGTCCTGGAGGGGCGGTGAGTCTGCGTGCAACTTTGTTTTTGCAGAACGGAGCCCCACTGAAGTTATGTTCTCATGCTCTTTGCTTGTATTTCGTGCTTACAATGCACATTGGTACTTCAGGTGTGGACAACGTTGGGAATGCCGGCGAGGGTCAATCAAGGGTCAGTGGTTGTGGAGTTTCAACCACACACAGCAGTGCCTCAGCATCCAGCATCTCAGCCTATACAACATCAGCCGCGGGGAGAAGACAAATGTA
>NW_017805839.1:2178131-2235438 GCF_001891065.2 Hippocampus comes | reverse complement strand
GGGCGGGGGGGGGCATCTTCTCATGTTAGCCCTAAATATATAGTAATGTCAAAATATCAAAATTTAGCCTCCTGCGACTGCATGCTTTTCTCCTAAATTCTCCATCAGCTTTAAAAAAAAAAAAATACCCGTAATGATTACCGTATTTTCCGCACTATAAGGTGCTTCGGATTATAAGGCGCGCCTTCAATGAATGGCCTATTTTAAAACTGTTTTCATATGTAGGGCGCACCGCGTTATAAGGTGCATAAAATAGAAGCAACAATAGTGGCTGCGATTATATTATGCATCCACTAGATGGAGCTATGTTAAAGGGAATACAATACAAGACAGCTTTATTTATATCGAGCCTTCAAAGTGCTTTACAGAACATTTAAAACATTACGTCCAAGAAATCAGAATATTGGTCCATCGGATTATAAGGAGCATTGTCGGCTTTTGAGAAAATTGTATACTTTTAGGTGTGCCTTATAGTGTGGAAAATATGGTATTACTATTATTATTATTGTTATTATTATTATTTTATTATTATTATTTTGTGGGTTTGTTTAAACCACAATAAAATGTCAATATGAAGCATTACTGTTTCAAATTCTAATCATGGTAACTACTGTAGTTTGTGTTTTGGGGAGTTGTGGCTGGCTTTTGGCTTCTCCAATCCGATATTTTTCCACCTACAAATATGGCTAGCCTACAGATGGAAACTTCATCTAATATAACTGAGAATGCATGGAAAGAGTCAAAGATCACTCTCATCGTAGTCATTGAATATTGTCATAATACTGGTAACCGTAATAATTCACCAATGGTATTCACTACAGTACAGTAATTATAAAATGTGCATTCTTTTTCACCTCTAAATGCTATTGATTTTCCAAAAAAACAAAACAAAACAAAAACACCTGCAGTCATAGCTACCTCACAAATATAGATATTTTTAGGGGGAGGGGAGTCCCATTATAAAGACAATATATCAATGCTTTCAAGGTTGATTTACAGTCAAAAAGCTCATTGCATTTTTTGATGATGATTATTTTCCTCTCGCACAGATTACAGTGTCAGTCGAAGGACTCCCTAGTTTAGGAGAAGGAGAGGCCTACTCTTGCTTCTTTCATGACACCGAAACTCCTGCCTTGTTCACAAACACCGGTGTTGTCTGCCCCACCCCTGATGCCAGTAGTCTACCCCCCATTGGGCATGGAAACGGTAAGCCTCAGGGTTACTCCGCAGGTATACAGCTATATGTTATAACACAACCCCTTGAAATTGTCGGTTTAGAATAGTATTCGAAAGAAACTTGAGGGTGTATCGATGAATTTGAAGTTGCTCATAAAACGGAATACACTAAAACAAAAATATCCGTTTCAAAAGATGTTTTCTCAATGCCCTTTTCAAAAGTGCAAAATGCTGAGAAAAATTAGCTTTTTTTTCCTCGCGATAACTTTCCAACTTATCTGCACGCGCAAATATAGCAGTTCTTAAAAAAATACACTTTGTTTAGTTGGTATAGGAATATACAGTAATCATTGTAATCAAGTGGTTTGGTCGTCCTCCAGAGTTCGTGATGGTGATCCTTTCCCTACGTTTCCTCAACGTAACGGTAGCGGAGTCGGAATTTACCTTGTACGACTGTAGCCTTGTGCAGAAGCTCTCTGAACGGAGGCCGTGAGTATACGCGCGTATGTGCGCACACGTACACACACACACACACACACACACACACACACACACACACACACACACACACACACACACACACACACATATTCTGCATGTGTCATCAGAACATAATTAGATCCGATAAATCATGTGCTTTCTTGCCTGAGTGAGACTTTTTTATTCAGCAGCGAGCACAATGACGTATAGACAACGCTTTCAGTGGTACATTTGCTTTTGGGTGTTTGTGTTATCTGTACCATTTTGCTTTTGGTCTTTTTATTAGTGATGCAGACCAATGTTTTGTAATGTACATTTTCTTGTAATTTCAACCATTAACTGTGATAAAATATATTTTGTCGTCAATGTATTGAGGAGGGGGCGGCACGGTGATCGACGGGTTAGCACATCACAGTGCAAAGGTGCAGGGTTCGATTCCATCTCTTGCCTTCCTGTGTGGAGTTTGCATGTTCTCCCCGGGCTTGTGTGGTTTTTCTCCGGGTATTCCGGTTTCTTCCCACATTCCAAAAACACGCATGGCAGGTTAATTGAACACTCGAAATTGTCCCCAGGTGTGACTGTGAGTCTGTTGGTCTCTGTGTGCCCTGCAATTGGCTGGCACAATGATGGCTGGGATGGGCCCCAGCATGCCCGCGACCCTTGTGAGGATAAGCGGATTAGAAAACGAATGAATGGATGGATGGGATGTATTGAGGATATTTTTTAGCTAATCATGAATGATTTTTTTTTTGTATTTTAGTTTTTTGTTTTCTTTTTTTTTTTTTTTACCAGATGCCAAGGTTGTGTTAGCAGTCGCTGGGGGTGTAACTGGTGTATCCATGAGCATGTCTGCACACACAGACACACCTGCAGCCGAGGCGTCACCATCTACAATCAAAATGTGAGTCAACATTTATGGCAAGGCTCTGTCAAAGTCTCACCGACATGCATCATGCCACACACGTATGTTTGTGTGCCTCGCCCTATTTGCTGCGCTTGTGTACATTTTCCATTTCCACTTTTGTTTTGTTATTATTTTGGATTCTTCAGTCTTTTTGTTTATCCTAATTTTGTGCTCCCTTGCCTTTTTTTTTTCTTGCCCTTTCCTGCTTGTTCGTTTGCGCTTCTCCATCCACAAGTACAAACCGCCGACATCCACCATTCCACCACCCACCAGAAAAAAGACTACTTTAACTGTGACGACCGCTACGACGACAACAACAACAGTGACAGCGACGCAGCTGCCACCCACCGCGACACCTGCTACGACCACTCCAGCTGCCACCACAGCGACACCCCCTTCCACTCTTAACAGCGAGTCCACATCGCGTCGTGCCACGGACCCCACACCCCACTTCATTGGGACCTTCAGCCAGACCACCAGTCTGCACTCAGAAGCCGGCATCACAGACAGCTTTATCGTTGACATGCTCACAACGTCTGATGGAAATGTGGCCACAGCGAGACATTTTTCTGAGGACGAGCGTATTGATTGGGTGGTAGAAACTGGAGAGAATGCCGGCAACGATTCTCACACAACATTACCGAGCAGTACAGTTATGCCGATAGACTCTGAAGTGGGCCTTGTTGAACCCTCCAGTGAGCCTGCAGGCTCTTCCTCTGGTATAAGCTCAACCACATCCGGTGAAGTTGCTACTTTGTCAGACCTTGCTGGCAGTGACTTGACTGAGGAAATTGCAGTAGTGAGCTCGGATAAGAGTGACACTTCTCCATGGGCGTGGGGGAGGCCTGAAGCTGGCGTAGATGGGGACACAGTCCCGTTTTTTTGGACAGGTGCAAATGACAACTTCGCCTTTACACAATCCCCTGACATGGTGTTTCAGCACAACTCTGATGAAAATTACCAGGCAGATTCCTCTCTTTCTTACTTAATGGTGAGTTCAGAAGCTGTAGCTCAGGGGTGTCCAACTCCCAAGCCCCTACGACACTGAACAGCGAATGTTGCGCTCTTGTCAGGGTTCGTTCAATAGGCGCACATAGTAGCCAAACGTTCACCTGTGCTTTTCTTGTTGCAAGGAAACCCTGAACATGTTCAAAACTTCCTTCTGAGAAGGAAAAAAAAACAGACACTAAAACTCTTGTCTGGTGAACGTTTTGACAACATTTGCGACCTTGAACGAAGTCTGATTAACTCTGACGTGAACATGCATTTCGCTACCTCCGCTGACAGTCGCAATTGTTCACCTCTTAGTTTAAATCAGGTGTGTTGGAAGAAGGAAATGTCGTAAAAAATGACCGGAGTTGGACAGCCCTGCTGTAGCTGATATGGGCATACAAGTAGAACTTATATATATACTATACCTGGTAAACCACTCATTTTTGAACAACAATTTGTCCTATTAGAAAATAAAATAAACACAAATAACTTAGTCGACGTACACCTATCGGTGTTGCTTATGCATATTATTTCTGTATTTATGAGGGTTGATGTCCACAGAAACCTGGGTGTTTATCAATGCAAATACTTTTATTCGACACTACTCACAAAATGTTGGGGATATTTCTACTTTCAGTGAAATGCACTGTAATAACCTTTGCGGGTGAACGTAATGTGGCCTCGAAACTTTTGAATTCACGTGTCCAACTGTTCAATTGTTCCAGTGCGTTTTACGCAACTTACAGTCCTCCAATGACTTAGCTTTTTTTTGTGTGTCTTTTTCAAGGAAGTCCACTTCTTTGGCTTTCTGTGAATCCTCCGGTCTCTCCGACACTGTGCCACTCTTAAATTAATTGGCCACTTCAGTGAGAACATCCTTTTAGAGCCTTGATCAATTTTGTGGCACAGATAGAGATGAGCAAGTTATGAAAAAAGTACTGAAATATCATTCAAAAGTTTACAAAAGATCAAATTAAGGTCACCTTGAAAGTTTATAGGACATTTTACACTGATCCTGAAATGTCACCTCAAAGGCAAGTAACTCAATCTTTTTATGAGTAGTGCATTTTAGCTTTACGTCCACATGCAAACTGCATTTCAGGTCACTGGAAACTGACTGACAGTTTCCAGTCAAAACTCCCATTTCAGTGTCATCATCTCATTGACTTAAAATGCCTCATGATAAGAAGTATTAAAACAACCTGTTTGTGTATTAAATGTATTTATTTTTTTATGAGCAAAACTTGTTTAGTTGTTTTGATTTTGTTTTTTAAATACTATTTGTTATGTAATTTTCTTGGCTAGAAGTTGGGGATTTTCTTTCAGTCAATTCAAACCAATGCATGTGTTTCATTTTTCCAGGACTGTCCTTGCGTGGAGAAAATTCAAGATTCCTCCTTCCTTCCTGTCAATGTAGAAAGGAAGATTACAGTGGTGGGACAACACCTCAACCTGTTTCAGGTATGGTACAACCTGACGGCTATTTGATTGTTTTGCAAAAGCCGGTTCTTTTTAGGGGCGACCCGGTGGGCCAGTGGTTCGCGCGTCAACACTCACAGTGCAGAGGTACTGGGTTCAATTCCAGCTCCGGCCTCCCTGTGTGGAGTTTGCATGTTCTCCCCGGGCCTGTGTGGGTTTTCTCCGGGTATTCCGATTTCCTCCCACAATCCAAAAACATTGCATAGCAAGCTGATTGAACGCTCTAAAATTGTCCCGAGGTGTGAGTGTGAGCGTGGATGGTTATTTGTCTCTGTGTGCCCTGCAATTGGCTGGCAACCGGTTCAGGGTGTCCCCCACCGACTGCCCAAAGATGGCTGGGATAGGCTCCAGCACCCCCTGCGACCCTTGTGAGGGATGATAAGCAGATCAGAAAGTGGATGGTTCTTTTTAGTATATTTTATAAGTATAGCTGTTTTTCATTTATATGTCCCTCTCCAAATTTTGAGAAAAGTGTTTCTTAAAAAGCTTTGTTTACGTTAAGGATGAAAATCTGGACTACGAGTGCGTGCTGGACATTGAGAATCGGTCAGTGGTGGTCGAAGCATCTGTGGAACCGGATGCCAAACAGCCTTCCATCTTTTTGATAACCTGCAAACCACATCAGGTCAGATTTTTTTCCCCCCCCAAAGGCAATCATGTTGATAAGTTGTTTGAATCACTTTTTGTTTGCTATGTACAGAACATACTTGAAACCTACATTTCTCATGGATATGTTTATGAATTGGCTCTTCTCTTTTTTTTGGCTTATCAAGCTCCATTTGCAAAGCTTAAAGTAGCTTAAAGTAGAATTTGCTAATTGTTAGGATTCTGATGTTTGAATATTCTCAGTCGAGCAAAAAAGAGGATTCATTCAAACATCAATAAGACGACAGACATTTTGTTTTCAAAAACCAATAAACTGCACTTAGCAATGTACCACATAAAATGTAGCTATTCACGATCTTAACCAGACAGATAACACCTAACAACGAGCAATGTTTTTGGACTGCTTCTTTTTCAGTTTGCGTATTCCGCTTTGATGGAGGAATACCCGGCCATGTTCAACGTGAGAAGGAAAGATAACTTTGTCATTGACAGCGCCGATGACCTTTTCGGTGGGGGCTAATTCTTGATGTGCCACAGCACGTTGGCAACCCTCCACGCAGAATGTCCTGTATATTAACATAACAATGACCTATTTTTCCTCGCTGACCTCCCTTTCTCTCCCCTGCCTCAGTGACTCTTTACAACTGCTCCGTGGGGAGATCCGACTGCAGTCGATGTCGTACCGCCGACCCCAAGTACGGCTGCGTTTGGTGCGGGAGCCCCGCTGGCTCCCACTGCGTTTACCATGAGTCCTGCGCCGACGATGTCAAAAACACCTGTCCTGCGCCTGTCATTCATTTCGTAAGGGTTGGAGTTTATCCTCTTTGGACGTTTTGAGTCAGTTGAAAGAAAAATGAATACAACCGTCAACAATAATAATCATGCATATAAACACGTGTTCGGTTGCAGAAGGTGTTGCTGCTGAATTGCTTCCATCCCAAAGTTGCATACTGTATGACAATATTTTACTAGTAAACCCTTTATGTACCCATGAAGTAGCTCTAAGTTTGCTGCTGTGGAATGGGTGTCCCCAAGTGCCCGCATTATTTTACCGCCCGTTACCCATGTATCATTTTTTATTGTTCAGACTGTTTTTTCTTGTGTACCATTCAATTATCTTCTGATATGTCATGTTTGACAAAACTTTTTTTTTTTTTTTAAACTTTTGTCATGTCGATAAACACCAACATGGAAATGAAATATCGGAAAAGTGGCGAGTCAAAGTGTGAGTTAATACTTTTTGGGGGGTGGTTATATTTGATTACCAACCCACTGAGAGACGATCAACATGAAGACACAAAAACAGGAAACAGTCATCCATCAACTTGAGCGTTCACACAGGATCATCAAGCCAAGTTCTTTCCTGCAGATACCGACCTCGATACCTTTGAGCTATGATTATATTATGCTATAAACAGGAGGCCGGTGGGTCTGTGTGTGCTTGAAATGTGATCTTGTGTCAATCAGAAAGCTTTTGTCTGGTGTTTCAGTTGGATCCCATCTCCGGCCCTGTCGAGGGAGGAACCTTGGTGACGATTTCAGGCTCCAATCTTGGACAGAGGGCCGAAGACATCCTCAACTCTGTTACGCTTGCTGAGGTTCCCTGCAGTGTCATCAATAGCCGATATGAAATCTCCTCAAGGTCAATAATGGAAGTCAAATCATGAATTGGCATAGGCGCGTTTGCTGACTACACCCGTGTCATTTAGGATCGTGTGTGAGACTACAAGCAGCCGGGGAGAGAAGAGTGGACAGGCCTCCGTCAAAGTAAGCGGGGGAGGACTCGGAGTGTCTGTTCAGACCTTCAGCTTTCAGGTAAATACCGTTTTTGTGAAAAGAAGCTTGAAATTTATGTATTTTTTTTAACAGTGTGTTTGTGTTACCACTTCAATATATTTGTTTTGGTAGTATGTTTTTAAACAAGGTGTCACTTAGAATTATGCCACATGAGCAAGCTGCTTTTCAATCAAGCAGCTCATCTCCTTGGATGCCAGCCTCTAATTAATTAGCACAAAGTGATAAGCACATGAATGGCTTCGAGCTGTGAAACAACCCTCCGGTGTTTCCCAGAGCCCTCTTTTATCTTGACAGTAAATCACCCTCATGGCTGGATGTTAGTGTATTATGGAAACGTATGTTTTTATTCTCTCCAGGTATTCTTCTCATGCTCTATTTCTATTTCTCAATGCTAGGATCCCATACTGAGCGGTCTCTCCCCCCAGAGAGGGCCTAAAGCAGGAGGCTCGTCTGTCACCATCAAAGGTCGTCGCCTCAAGACGGGCCACCCAAGTGACGTCAGCGTTCTCATTGGAGGAATACCATGTATGGTGTAAGTGTCGGCCCGTCATCATCGATGTACTACCTTTTTTTCCCTATTTTTGAGATATTGTGTACGTTTTTTTGTTTGAGAGAGTGGTTGTTGAAATGTCTTTGTTCAGGATAAGCATCGAGGAGGATCAGATCTGCTGTCTGACCAGAGCCAGTAACAGAACTGGCGAACATAGCATCACGGTGCGCTTTGGAGGGGCTGAACGCCACCTACTGGGCATTGTTTATCACTACATGTCCAACCCCAACATTTCGTGGGCTGCGCCATCCAAAAGCTTTCTCAGGTGCTTTTCACTTCATCAAAAAAAGACATTTAGAATTGTTTAGAATGTTGTTGTTGTTGTTGTTTTTTTAAATGCAAATGGTGCACGTCGCATTTTATTAAGTCAATTATGTACAGTACTAAATTGTTTGAATATTTTACACTGAATTTATTGCCATGGTCAAATGTCTTGCTGTAACAATTTGAAAAAATATTTTTCATTTTTGCATTATTCACTGGAAAAATGTATTCAATATTAAGTAATAATCATATTAAGTATTGGTCCTATTATTACTATCTTTGTATCATTATTATTATTCTTTTCGTTAAACCTTGCATCATACCCAAGGATAATGATACGATTTTATCAACTTTGATTTCGGTCAAGTTTGACATTGAAGATTTTTCAAATTTCTATGCAGTGACGTCAGCCATTATAAATACATTTTTAATACATTTGCATCAAAAGAACCAGTTTGGGAAATTGGCTGGAATACATGCAACCGATGTCAAACCGTGCCTAATTTGGGCAAAATGTCACTTGGATGACAACCTACATAAATTCATCTGTCATGCATTTGTTTTTTTTCCTGGCAGCGGAGGCAGGATCATCAGTGTGTCGGGTCAAAACCTGGATGTGGTTCAAGACCCCAAAATTCGGGTCACCCTCAGCCCGCCAGATTTTCTTCCTCCCAGGAGGAGGCGGAGCATCAGTCGGCTGAGAGGACGAGATGAGCAGATGCCACTCAAGCGACGGCGGAGGATCATCCCGGAGGCTGACTGCTCTCAGGGCGTACTTTGCCATGTCAAGCAGGTTTGCAAAATGGCAAAAATCCACTTTTTCTTTTCAACAAATAAATATTTATTATTTCTTCCTTCTGTCCAACCCCAACTCCAGTATGAGTCTCGTTGTATAGTGAACAGCTCCTCCCTCATCTTGTGCCCGACGCCGGCTGTGGGACCGGACGCCAGGAGAGCGAGGGTCAAAGTTCATTTCCTGCTGGATAGTCTTCATTTTGACTTCAACAATGTGGGCAATGAAGCATTCAGCTATGAACCCAACCCAAAGCTCTACATGCTGAACCGCAATGACCCTGACAAACCGTACCACCACAAACCTGGCAGCATAATCTCTGTTGAGGTGTGTGCTGATGGACATGATTTACAAACTGTTAATTCATCTGGCCGCCAGCTGACGGAGTGGTTAGCACATTTGCCTCACAGTTTTGAGGTTTCGAGGTTGATGGTTCTCCTTGTCTTTACGTGGGTCGTCTCCATGTACTGTGATTTTTATCCTGCATTCCCAAAAGCGTGCATGGCCGTTCACTCAAGACTCTAAATTGTCCACATGTGAACCTGAGTTTTTTTTTTTTTTTTTCTTGTCTATATGTGCCCCGCAAATGACTGGCAACAAGTTCAGGGTGTAACCTGCCTCTCGACCAAAGTCACATTCATGATTGTCATTCATTTTTTTATTTTTTAATTATGTCCTATTCAAATGAGCTATGCTCTTCATGGTGGAAACTTTTATTTGTCTGAAATTCAGTCATACAAGTGTAAAAATAAGTTAACCCATTTATAAGCAAAGTTATAATGCCCGACTAAAGTATATGCACAAGCGCGGCAGGCTTCCCCTTTTGAAACATGGTCACACACATGTAAAAATAAGGTTTCATTTTTTTCAAGTTTATTTTACGGATTACAGTAAGACAAAACTGAGGGTTTTTTTGTGACTTTCCAGGCATATTTTTAACAATCATTTTTCCCTCAGGGAGAGAATCTGGACCTGGCCATCTACAAACATGAGGTCCAGGCCCGGATCGGGGATGGCGTATGCTCAGTGAAGACCCTGACTCACAACCATTTGTACTGTGAACCACCAGCCAAGCAGCCATCAGTAGGCACCAGCCAGAAAAAGGAGGTTATGGATAGTCTGCCTGAGTTCACAGTGAGTAAATAGATAACAACATATACCTATATTACTATATTACATATATTATTGTTAGCATCATTATTAGGAAAACCTGATATTCTAGAGAAAAAAACAAGGGCTGATTCTGAATCAGTGCAAGTGTTTGTTTATTTATTTTGACTTTGGGAATTTGCCATACTTTGTTGTTGAGCATTCGACACGCTGGACAAGTGGCCCTGTGTGAGTGGGTCATAAGACTTAGCATTCTTTCTTTCCTTGTGTCTTCCAGGTGAAAATGGGCAACATGAACTTCTCCTTGGGTAGGGTTCAGTATGACAGCAATGGCCTGTCCATATTCCCCCTGGAGGCCCAAGTGGGAGTAGGGGTGGGAGCCTCAATAGTCGTCCTCATTGTGCTCATAATTGTCCTCATTTATAGGTAAAAAAAATAATAATAATAAATTAAAAAGTGGAATATTGTTTACAGCTTCTGTCATGAGATGTCCATGCTCTTCTTTGTGTCATGATTATATTTGTTGATTGCCAGGAAGAAGAGCAAACAAGCCATGAGGGACTACAAAAAAGTCCAGATCCAATTGGAGAATCTGGAGACCAGTGTGCGAGACCGCTGCAAGAAGGAGTTCACAGGTATGTTTTTTTTTTTACAGTCTGGTGATGTTTCATAAGTCCCAAAATTTTGTTTCACTCCCATCAGACTTGATGACTGAGATGATGGACATGTCCAGTGATTTGGTGGGATCGGGTATTCCTTTCCTGGAATACAAGGCGTATGCAGAGCGCATTTTCTTCCCGGGCCACCAGGAGTCACCGCTGAGACAAGATTTGGATGTCCCGGAAAGTCGCAGGCAGACTGTGGAGCAAGGGCTCATTCAGCTGTCTAATCTGCTCAACAGTAAACTGTTTCTCACCAAGGTTAGACATCAACAGCCCGGTGTTTGTCTTTTTTGTTTGTTGTATATACACAACAACCCTCCCCCCCACCCCCCTTGTTTTTTTTTTTTTTTTTTTACTGCAAAGATACAAAATTAGGCGCTCTCTCTACAGTGAAATGACAAAACCACTTAACTGTCCATAAAATCCAAAATATGTATAACACCGTATTTTCCGCACTATAAGGCGCTTTGGAGTATAAGGTGCACCTTGAATGAATGGCCTATTTTATAACTGTTTTCATTTTGGGCACATAGCATATTCAGGCGCATAGAATAGAATCTCCAGTAGTGGCTGAGGTTGCATTATGCATCCACTAGATGGAGTTACGCTAAATGAATACAATAGAACACAGGTTTATTTATATAGCGCTTTCACAACTGCTGCAGCTGTAACAAAGCGCTTTACAGAACATTTAAAATACTATGTCCAAGAAATCTGAATATTGATCCATATATAAGGCGCATCGGATTATAGAGCACACTGTCGGCTTTTGAGAAAATTGAATGCTTTTAGCCGCACCTTATAGTGCGGAAAATACGGTCGTTATATCCATACATACATACATACACCTCCTATATTGTGGATTTTTCACGTCTCTGTCTTGTTCTTGCAGTTCATTCACACACTAGAGGCCCAGCAGACATTTTCCCCGAGGGACCGGGCCTATGTGGCCTCTCTGCTGACTGTGGCCCTCCATGGTAAATTGGAGTATTTCACAGACATCCTGAAGACTCTACTTAATGACCTGGTGGAACAGTATGTGGCCAAAAACCCAAAGCTGATGCTGAGGAGGTCTGTAGGGCAACAAAATTGTCCTTTTTGTTTCTTAATAAGGTGTTGGATCATAATTATTCTTCTGTTTATTTTTGTACACATGTACTTTTTTTTCATTTTCCACTAGAACTGAATCTGTGGTTGAGAAGCTCTTGACAAACTGGATGTCCATTTGTCTGTTCAACTTCCTGCGGGTACGTAGCATGTTATCTGAGTTAGATGCTTCAAAAAAAATTGTTATCTTATAATTTTGAGTACATGGAATACAGCCTGAGATTATTGTCTGTCATACGTACTGGATGGTAAGTCATGGCACCCTCTAAGTTGGAAATACTTTACATTCTGTACAATCACTGAATGAGTCTTGAATTAATTCTGTTGTGATCTGACATTGTTGTCCTCCCATAATAATTCCCGGGCAGGAATCAGCAGGGGAGTCATTCTACATGCTGTTCCGGGCAATAAAGCACCAGGTGGACAAGGGACCCGTGGATGCTGTGACAGGAAAAGCCAAGTACACTTTGAATGATAACCGGCTGCTGCGAGAGGATGTCGAGTACCGTAGCTTGGTCAGAGCACACGCTTAAAGTATAATTATTATGCAGTGTTAAATTCCAATCCGATTAAGAATTGTTGCACTATGCTTCCATTGAGGCTCAATCCACAGATCATGACAATGGGTCTGTTTTGATATTTGGCACATCTGATGGTGTTGTTGCAGTTTATTTGTCATGGTCACAATTTGAAATATCTTACTTTCACCTGATGCACAAGGTAGGGATTTTTTTTTCTCTCTCACTCACTCGCTCAAAATTCTATTTTGTCAATACAGACATTAAATGTTGTCATGCCAGCTGCTGCTGCCAGTGGAGGAGCGTCTACTCAGACGATGCCCGCCAAGGTCCTGGACTGTGACACCATCACCCAAGTCAAGGAGAAACTTTTGGATCAAACTTGGAAGGGGACATCCGTTGCCCTGAGGCCACATGCTGACTCCTTACACCTTGGTAAGTCTTGTGTGCATCGTTAGCTTAATAGCATGGTTGCCCTAAATCCAATTTAAATGTTTTCAGAAAACAAAGGAAAAAAAATCTCTTTTTCTTTTTTTTAGCACTGGTATTATTGTTTTAGTGGTATTTTCTCGGGAAATGACGCCATAGGAAAGCATTATATATATACAGTATACTGTATATATGATGTTGCTGTTAGTGTTGTCGTCATATGTATCACAACTTTTTACCAAACTGCAGCTAAAATTGGTGAGTGCAACATATAAGAGAAAAAAGGAAAATTAAACTCAAATGGGTGGAAGAAAATAATTATTTTTAAGCTATGAGGAATTTGTAGGGTTTTTTTTTTATTTATTTTATTTATTTTTTTATTCTGAGCACTGAGGACTGGCCGAGCCTGTAGCACAAAATCATTCTATGGAACATTTCCTTTAAACTTTTCCATTTGACATGATTTGACAATGCTGATTTATTTAAATGAACTTTTTTTCCCCTGATAAATTGAACTACAGTGTTAGATGTCAAGATACCGTAGGGGTCCTTCACTGAATGTACTGGTACCTCAACCTTTTCCAAAGCCTCCAAAGGAAGTCCTCTTTATTTACCCTTACCTGTTTAAAAAAAAAAAAAAAAAAAAAAAAAAAATCATACATAAATGAACAAAGATGCATGTACGCTTTTTCAAATTTACAAAAGACAACCCAAGGGTAGTGCCTCAGTGACAAATGCAATTTGTTTTCATTTACACCAGTTCTTGTTGAACAGACTAATAGAACGTGATTACTATTTTCCATCTAGAATGGCGCTCGGGCGTGGCAGGTCACTTAATCCTGTCAGATGAGGACCTGACATCAATTGTGCAGGGCTTGTGGAAGCGCCTCAATACATTGCAACACTACAAGGTCAGTCTCAATCACACATACATAGTGTACATGTACATCAGCCTAACAGGCGCCCACTGAATACACCTGGGTAAAATTGCTGGAAATAGATTCATAAATAAACACGATGATGCTGTTTTTAGCTTCTTGTCTATGCTATGTGCTGAAAATTGTGTGGTTTTCTCCCTGCGGTGGTGCAGGTCCCTGATGGAGCCACTGTCGCCCTCATCCCGAGAAGCACGAAAAATCACCTCCATGACAGCCATGATTACATGCCTGGAGAAAGTGAGTCTGTTTTCACACATAAACAGTTGTATACAAATACACACCCAGAATGCAGCTAAAAAAATAATAATAACGAATCACCACAGGAGGTCGCTGTTTGACTGTATAAATCATTTATGTTGGACCCACTGTAGTTCTACATTGTAACGGAATTAAATGGGCAATAGCAGATAACTATCCACCTATACTGCCTTGAGACTTTTGACACGTGGGTGTACTGTTAAACATAAGCTTAGAAAAAAAAAGTTGTTTTCGTTTTGTTTTTTGTTTTTTTGGTAAATCAATGTAGTTGCTATATCTGTTATACATGCAAATTAAACGCTATTTGCTGAGATGTATTTTATCTTGGTGAATTGTACCATAACATTGTAAGTGTTTAATATACTCTAACAATAACAATTTCCACTACCACCCTGTTTTTTTTCCCTCGCCGCCCATCAGAGACACCAATGCTGGATGATGGCGAGGAAGGAGGCATTAAGCTGTGGCATCTGGTGAAAGCCACCGAGGAGTCAGAGTTGCCCAAACACAGAAGGGGCAGCGTGAGGGAGAAGGGCGGCGAGCGAGCCAAGGCCATCCCCGAAATTTACCTCACTCGACTTCTCTCCATGAAGGTAATGGAGTAAACATTCACAAATGAATGAGCATCTCGGTGTTCACTCTTAAAAAGTTGATCAACTCTCTGTGAAAATGTGATGCAATGCAATGGTTTTTAATCCATTTCTAGGCATTTTCCTGGTAAATGTTATTGCCATGCATTTTTGTTGGCTTAAGTCGTGGTTTGGTGAAAATTCATATGTCAAACAATAAACTCAACTCAGTTTTAAGTACACACATGACACTTTTGTGCGTTTGCAGACTGAAAAATGTGCATTACCCCACCACGCCCCCACACACCCTTCCATTTGTCTTGCGCGACTCTTTGTCAGGGCACACTGCAGAAGTTTGTGGATGATTTATTCACGGCCATCCTCAGCACCAGTCGTCCCGTCCCTCTGGCTGTCAAATACTTTTTTGACTTGTTGGATGAGCAGGCCCTGCAGCACAACATCAGCGACCCGGAGACGATCCATATTTGGAAAACAAACAGGTAACAGCCATCGTGGAAAAAAAAATAATAGTAATAATAAAAAAGTAATTGGAAGTTTTGCAATGCATTGTTGCAATAATATCATAACCAATGACAAATAAGTGTAGAAGTTTGTTAAAACAAACAGGTAACAGCCATCGTGGAAAAAAAAAATAATCATAATAATAATAATAAAGTAATTTGAAGTTTTGCAATGCACTGTTGCAATAATATCATAACCATTGACAAATAAGTGTAGAAGTGTGTCGTAATGTTGAATAAATACATCGAGCCAAAAAGACCTCTCTCTTTTCCTACTGTGTACAGTTTACAGAACTGCTTTATGGTTAGTTTTCCTTTTGATAGAGCCGATGCGTGTGATTGTCTCTCCAATCAGCTTACCGCTGCGATTTTGGATCAACATCCTGAAGAATCCGCAATTCATCTTCAACGTGCAGACCTCAGACCACGTGGACGCGGTGCTCTTTGTCATCGCTCAGACTTTTATGGACTCTTGCACAATTGCTGACCACAAACTGGGACGGGTGAGTCGAGCATAGTCAGGCAATATAAAAGTGCTGTCGAGAGCGTTCTAAAACCACTACGCCGGTGTGTCGCTTCAAGTATTGCATTTTCGCCGGCCACATTATTAGGTACACTTGCGCGGTCTGATGAGAGCCCGTACAAGAGATGCAGCAATTTTTGGTTCTTTGTATTTGCCAGCAATTGATAGAGCAGGTACTGTACACTGAGAACCAAAAATCTGTGAGTGCGCTGCTCTAAAATTACGTTACTTGACAATAAAACTTCTAATGTTGAGAAGTCATTCGATGTTCATTATTGGACATAAGAATAAAGTATTCTGATTCTTGCTCATCGTATAAATTTAAAGGTCTGAAACTCAGCCCAGTGAGGAGCCTTTTGTGAGCTACCTGAATGCTTAATCCGGACACAATTTCAATTTGTCTTCCTTTCACAGGACTCCCCCATCAACAAGTTGCTCTACGCCAGAGACATCCCGCGCTACAAACAGATGGTGGAGAGGTAGGAACTGTTGGGCGGGCAGTCAGCCCACTGACCTGGGGCACTCTGCAATGGAGGAGAGGGAGGCCTGGGACAATCTGTCAGGGCCAGACAGTTGGTAGACAAGGCCTGCGAGGCTTCCGTGCTTGGATGCTCTCAAAGCAGACACGCCACACTCACTGCTGTCTGCTGCACATTTACACTGGTGATGTGTTGAAGCTTCATTAGACAACCGTTTTTTTTTTTTTTTCTTTTATGCAACAAACCTGTCTTCTTTATTTGCCTTGTTAAGTTGTTGATGTAGCATACAAACCTTTGAAGCACCCCAAACCCGCTTTACACTATACGGTACTTGTATATAGGCCATTTCCTTTGATTTAAGCGGTTTACCCTTTTGGTTTTAAGATATTAAATATGAAAATAAACTGCTCAAAAAAAATAAATAGAGAGGACACTTGGAGTTACATTGTGCTGTTTAAGTGTTCCCTTTATTTTTTGAGCAGTATAGAATAAGCAGCAAAGGTTTACAATGCTTTTTAATTGTTTTTTTTTTTTTTTTTTTTTAAGTATGCTTACATTCAAGCCTCTAAATTCCATGAGAACGGTTAAACATGGCACGAAGGGCACCTGCAGTTTTGTCACATGATGCTCTTAAAGCCTTTTAATTGGTGCCTGCAAGCCACAAGGCATACAGTTAGGAAATATACCTGTGTACCGTCATACACAGCTTGTCGTTTTTTGCGAGCCTCTCTCTTTTTTTTTCCACCTCGATTCTCACGCATGCACGGAGGAAATCTGCAAGTGGCTTATTGGGGCACAGGATCATTCAACTTGGTATCATGGTGTAGTTAAGGTGTCCACAACCCTTATTGAGAGCAAGTACTTTATAGAAACAAATACATAATATAGAAAAACCTCCTCACAGTATTTAGTATTTATATGTTCAAAAAAAGAGGGTACATTTTAAACTCTACAGTTTCTGCTTTCTCCAGGTACTATGCCGACATCCGTCAAACCATCTCAGCCAGTGACCAGGAGATGAACTCAGCCCTGGCAGAGCTCTCCCGTGTATGTTACCTTCCATGTCTTCCCATGTTGGAAAATGTTGTCCTTGCTTAGAACCTCTAAATCATTCATCGCGGTTTCCTTTTGAGATGGATGTTAAGTTTAAAATCAATTATGAATGGAAACCAATGCGGCTCCTTTACCACCCCCGATGGTTCATCTCTGTTTTCACCCGTCTAAACGCAGAACTATGCCGGAGAAGTCAATTTCCTGGTGGCTTTGCATGAGCTGTACAAGTACATCAACAAGTACTATGATCAAGTGAGTGTCACAAAATCGTCCAGTGTGGCAGTTGCATGTAGACGTCGTGCAGATGGTCAAATTCTCGGAAGCATGACTGTACTTCTGAAAAATATTTGTGGTTTAATATTTGCTGTACATTTTAAGTACATTTCCATAGGAACGTAAAAATAAGTTGATTCCTTTTCTTTTTGTTCCTTATTTAAATACATAATTGTCACTATAGCAGCCGGCTTGTTGGAAGAAGTTTTCTTTTGCGCTAACAATAGCTTTGCAGTGCTTACAATGCACTGCACGGGATGGCGCATGAGACCATCAAATTCATACAGAGTATCAGAACAGAATTTGAATAGCATTCGGTCAATACACCAACAGTAATCTAACAGCTCTTTATTTGCCCACAGAATATTAAAAATGACATTTCAGCAAGATATTGTCAAATATCAAAGCGGCTCCCCGCAAGTTTTGTCTTTATGTGTTCTGTAATCTAGTAAATAATGCAACTCTCGTGACAATATTGTCTATTTATTTTCATTTGACCATTTCTGTCCAATCCAACAAGATCGTCACAGCCCTGGAGGAGGACTGCACAGCCCAGAAGATGCAGCTTGGATACAGGCTGCAGCAGATTGCTGCCGCCGTCGAGAACAAAGTCACAGATCTATGACCCAACACCCAGATTGGTTTTCCTTTTAAACCACGAAGACTTTGAAGGGAAATTATATGACAAAAAAAGGGGCATTGTGGAGCATTTGAGAAAGGGAAACGATGTTTGCTTTCCTCGGTGGATCTCGACGGAAAACCACACAGAACATTCCTAAAAATGTACAAAGTACATGCATTAGTCCACATGAGACACAGTCGATGAAGAAAAGGGCGAAAAGCTACTTGACTTGAAACGGCTCTCCCAATTGTTAGAAATGTCTTACAAAAAAAAAATTGTCAACCTTGGATGGAAAGCGGCCTTGACAAATTTGCTTCGAGTTACCTTCAGTTGCTCTTTCAAGTCATCCTCAATTCAACGGGGACCCACTTACCAGCGGCCCTTATTGGAAATACTGTACTCTAATGTCACAATTTCCACGGGGAGTGTGACTCACGGAAGCGCTAAATAACGCAACTAAATCATTTTCAAAGGTTTTATCAAAACCCTATAAAGTAACTTTTCACTCAAAAATGGATCCGTCCAAAAATGGAAGATGATAGACATTCCTTGGCCCTCCCCTTCCCGGAAATCGGTACAAACAAGATACAACACTTCCTTAAAAAAAAAAAATCACAAAAGAATGCCCGTTATTGAGGCTTATGAACAAGATCACTTTCTATTTGCCGTCTTCTTTTTTTTTTTTTTTTTTTTTTAACTAACTCAAGGAGTTCGAGCAAATGTCATTGACAGTTGTCTTAAAAGAACAATTTGAATCGCCGCTTTTGCTAACAAAAGGCGCTCAAGCAAATGTCATTGACGGTTGTCTTAAAAGAACAATTTGAATAGGTGCTTTTAATTGTGCGGTTCATTTATTTGCGACGAGGCCGACGGGCATGACAGAGAAAGCTTTTGTTGTTGCTGTTAGCATCCCGACATTAGCATTTAGCACCTCTGTGCCAAAGCGCAGCCTCACTGTGCCATGACTGAAGCTTTTGTTCATTATTATTTTTGGTGATTTGTCGTTGTAATCATCAAGTCTTTTGCAACAGTGTTTTTCTCCAAACTTAAGCGTATTAAGAAAAATGCGCGGAAAACCTGTCTCCCCCGACCCCGCTATTTGGTTTATTTTAACGTCTGTTGGGTTCATGAAGGTACCTTTGATCCTCTGTGAATTATTTTGCCTTGAAACGTTTTATTTATTGTTTATTTATTTTATCGCTTACGGCGGTAAATGTTTCGGATTTTGCTGCAGGAGATACCCTTCCAAGTTCACTGTATTTTTATTTTCAAAGCAAAAAAAATTGCCATCTTTATTTGAAACATTTGGGTTGTTTTAAGATGTGAGCTCTTGCTGTGACTTAAAAAAAAAAAAAAAAACACTTTTTTTTAAATGTGGTACTGACTATTTTTGCAAGCCCTCACCCTGTACATACACGTTAGTGTTGCTTGTAGCTTGCGTGTGGATGTGGTCGCTCTTAATTGTATTTTTTTTTTCTTCTGTAGATGCACAGTCTTCCCAAGTAATCCTGACCTAACAATGGCTGAACATGTCACAATAAAGTGTTCCTGGTTCTAACAATGGTTTGACTTCTTATAACCCATTGCGATACATCAGATTAATATTAGAGTTGTCTTGCCGGTTTTATTTGAGACTTGTTTACATTCTTATTCATAACACGAGTTGATATCTTAACCCGAGACAATTAATGACGTTCTTCGACAGCGCCGTCGCTACGGAGGGGCACGTGATGGATCCTGGTAAGCCGTTTCATTCCAAACTTTGAGCAAAACCCTTTATCTTCTAAGTCAGTGTCATTGAAATGGTTTGCTGCAAATTACACTTCCCTCACTCTGTCGATCCCATTTTGTTTTAGTTTGCTTGATTCTGTCATCAAGTTTCACAGGAAATTGAGACCAGGTAAATAATCATTTCTGCTGCTGATAGCATCAAACTCACGCAATTTCCTGGATACAAGCGAATGAAATAAGTTTCATCAGTTTCAGGGTGTCGGCCATGCACAGGGAGTCTAGCTGCAGCTTCTCCATGTTGAGGGAAGCCAGCTGAGGTGGATCGGGCATCTGATTAGGATGCCTCCTGAACTCCTCACTGGTGAGGTGTTCCGGGCACGTTCCACCAGCTGGAGGCCCCTGGGATGACACGCTATGTCTTCCAGCTGGCCTTGAAACGCCTGGGGATCCTTCCGGAAAAAAGTGGAAGAAGTGGCTGGGGAGAGGGAAGTCTTGATGCTTTTGAGGTAACTTTTTTTTTTTTTTTTTTACAAATCTCATTCTGGGATTTTTTCCAATACTCACATTTCCATGGAATAAAGCAAATAGTAATTCCAGTGGAATTTCATAAAATTCAGAACTATGTCGAAGAATGCTATTATTATTTTAGGCAGCAAGTTCCAGATCTGATCGCTTTTTTTGATCAACATGTAACAGGTTGTAGATCTCTCTGAATCCAAATTTGGATGTGCTTTATCTCACTCATTCAATTCTTGTAGGCCCGAACAGCAGCGAGTTGCCAGGCTACAAAGTGCTACCAAATGATTGACATCTGAGTTGTAAATAGTATGACTTCCGTATGTCCGCATTTAGCAACCTGTGCCCCGGGCCAGATTTCCAGAAAGAGATGAAAGTCTGTTAGAACTTAGTTAAAAGTAATTCCTTTACCCTCAGGGACCCGAAAGCAACACGAGCCCAGCCCTAAATATTTGACATGTCATCACAATGTGCAATGCAGACAACACCATGTTAGCGCACATGCCTTTGTTGTCGCTATGTCAATCAGCAGGATGAGAAGAAAAATAAAAGTGTATTGCATGTTGCTTGACAGCCAACTCTTATCCAGACGGCTTTGGATGAGTGAGCTGGAAAGGAGACATTTTTGCCTCACTTTCCATCAGTTCTCGGTGAATAATGCAGGCATCTTCATGAAAAAAAAAAGGCATATCCAGTATCGGGTATATCGAAAGGTGTCGCTCCAAATTAGGATTGTTTGGCCTTGGTAGAGGTATGCTGAGTACAACTGTCGTTGTTGTTGTCTTCACATACTTTGTGTGTGTGTGCGTGTGTATGTGTGTGTCAAGAGAAAATCTGGGTTATCTCTTAGTTCCGAGGTCCTGGGAGGCCTCAAGCAGCTGGAGCTCAAGGATGCTGAGAACCCAAGAGAATACCGTTATGGTATGATGACGTTTCTTAATTTCCCCCATGATGCACATGCACTAATATAATAAATATGAATGATATACTTAACATGTACTCACAACATTGGGATTGAACAAAAGGTATTGTTATTTTAAAATGCTATTTTTCAAGGAACCTGTCAAAATGTCGGTCTTGATTGTCATCTGTTATAAGTGTCCTTAAGCGTGATTGATTCTCAGTGTCCTAAATTCTTTTTGTGGCCATCAGTATTTTATATCGAAAAGGTTTTGGACTGACAAAAAGTGTCTGTTTTAAAATTAATCCTAACTTTCTACAGATATGATCCAACACACTGGTTTTTGTCAATCATCTTCATTCATGGTGTAAAAATAGGAGAATACACAAATGACTGTTGGATTTACATGCTCACAGGTTAAATTTTATCGGGATGATATTTTAAATTAAATAATCCCTGATACAGATATGCAGCCGCTTTGTTTTGTCAATTCAACGTCGACGGTTACGCTTATGGCAACTTTTGACTTTCCCAGAAGCCCACACTCCACTCCGACATACGTAAGCAACATCCTAAAAGGCTTTGCATGTGCACAGCTCAAAATCAGGGGCAACGTAACGCGGAATAAGAATTCCAAGGGCCCATGAGCGACAAAGGCCCGAGAAAATATCTTCCACTGCCAAAAGATGCCATTTCTGACCTGACCTGGACAATCTTGCTTTGTATCTCAGATGTGGTGGGAGGGAAATAAATCATCAACACACTTAAATTCAAGCTTAGTCATTGTCTGACCGCTTTATTCGTCTTGTAATTGTTTCATATTTATCAATTATTCAAAAAAATACCCACGCCTTTCATCCTATCCAGCTGTATGCTGGGCATGCCAAAAGAGGATTTCTTTCATAGACGACCTTGTAACCACACTCAGTCCTGAGCCGCTGACACTCCCTGGGCCAGGAAGTGGGTTTCATGGGCCTGCGGAAAGAGGTGAGACACGGCCGTGATCACACAGGAGAAAGGAAACCCTATGAGAACCAGTCACCATGACAGCACAGACCCCGAATGAGACTTTATTATATAACTTGAAGTGAATGATGTCGGCTACTCACGCAAAGCAGTAGGAGCCAAAGTTGTGGCAATAACACTTATCACAGCCTCTCCTGAATGAATCGCCGGGCTTGTAGTACTTGTTTTTATAAGAACACATACCTGAAAACCAAAGTACCAACACAAATGTGGAATGTAGTTTGATTTCATGTGTCCAAAAAAAAAAAAAAAAACACTTTATAATCTTTTCTTAGAAGTTTAAGATCCTGCAGCTTGTAACTCGAGCATTTTGTTCTGACCATCTGGAGCCACCATCAAAAGGTTGATCAACAGGAGATTCTGAATTTGCTTGACTGTTTTTTTTCCTCTCACCCAAATTGTACATTGTTGTCTTGCAAGATTACATTTTCAGTCTGACAAAAGACTGCCTTTCTCTCCAATTACAGCTGAAGTCACTTCAAACCAAACCAAATTACTCATTTAAGTACATGTGGACTAGAGTAAAATTAACTTCCCCCCTCCCCCTTCATAACGTTATGACTTTATTTACTTAAGCCTACAACAGTTCTTCGAAAATTATATCCTTATTCATTGAGAGTTTATATATTCACAAAAGATATGTATGTATGTAGGACAATACAATTTTTTACCCTCAAAATTCTAACTATATTCTGTTTTGTTTTGGTTTTTTTATTTACATGACGTTACAATTGTTTTTTTATTTACTAATATTTCTTTGTTCTTGGACAGTAATGATCAGATTATTCAGTTAATCATGGTCAGAGAGACCAGAAAATGTACGATATTGTTGATTGCTTAATGCTACAAGAAAAAGAAAGTAACGATAAAAAACAAAAATCAAAGCTTACCTTTTATGTGGTATATGGAAGCTTCCGTGCAGCCATTGCTCAAAAAAAGGATGAGGGACAAACCGGAAACGAACACAAAAACTAAGGACCATCCAGGAACGTTAATCATTGCCATTTTGATGTAAAAAAAAAAAAAAAATGTTACCAAATAACAAACGTGTCCTTCCCTGTCCAATTTTTCATTATCTACTTGCCTGGGAAAGTAAGTGAGACTTTATTCTGAGGTTCACCCTATTTAATCTAATGCAGCTGTTGAGTCAACTCCAGCATATTCCTTGTGATGGCCAGGTAGACATTGGCTAGCATTTATAGTGTCACATTATTTTTCAGAACGACAGAGAGAGGGAGAGGAAAAAGAGCAAGACAAAAAAAAAAAAATAGACAACAGCCCACATCACCTTACATTTATTTCAGTTCTTCCTCCAAGATCATCTCTGGGAGGTGTGTTTGGACTTGGCTGTGTACTCGTGCATCACTAAATGTTACCTTTGGTAAACTGGAGCTTAGCGAATATTTTGCAAAACTACAAAATATAAATATTTATCCAGGTTTTTTTTGTTTTGTTTTTTGTTATGATCAATGCAAAATATTTGCGAGATATGTTTTCTGCAGTTACTATAAAATCTAAAATTGCTATGCTGTGCTTGGTGGTCATTCTGGTGGACCGAGGGCATCTTCTCTTCCACTTCTCAGGCGCTCCTGACAATTTGGTGACAGAAAGTTGAGCAGACTTTAGGCCGGCTAAAAGTTGTGGCAACGGCGATACAACGTGATTTAGATAGATTTGATCAAACCGCAGATGGATTCTGCTTTCTGCTGATAGCTGTGGTTGATGGCTTCATATTTCATTCAAAAATGCAAACAGGATGCATTAAACTTTTGGAATTCGTTTAGAAGTAAATTAATTGAACGCACTACTGTTATCATCATCTTTATTGTAATTTTTACCCCCCCCCCCCACTCCCCCACAATGCCCCTTGGTTGGTGTGTTAGCTGCGTTCACTTCCACAACAGCGCAACCGCCCCTTTTTACTTGTGCCTGTCAAGGAAAGATAGGACGCTTTGGAGCAAGAGGGTCACAGGTCCCACTGTAAACAAGATGGGGAAAAAAAACCAGAAACTAAACTGTCGAGGTGCCCCAGAGCAAGGCATCGTCCCCATTTCAAGCGCAAGGGCACTGTGTGCTGCCCTTTCATTTTGCATCTGTCCTCGCATGCCTGGATGTGTGCGACCTGGTTCACTTTCACAAATCTATACAGCAAACTGTGAGATGAATTCCCCCTCGAGGGGGAGTATGTTACATGAAAATAAAAGCAAACTGGACACGTAGCAGGAAGGTTGCGGCAGCCAAGCAGCCCCAGCTGGAAAGCTCCGCTCACTCCGCCTCCTTCCAGTGTTTAGTCACCAAGGGTAACATCTTCATTGTTGCCACACAGCGACAAAAACGTTGGCCCATTTCTGTGTGTCGTCAAGATGAAAATGCAGTTCCACGGAATGTGAGTGAACATTTCTGCGCATGTGTTCTGTTCAGTGAGCTTGACAAGTCGTAATTCACCCATAAACAACAAACCACAAATCCATTGTCTTTAGTGGTGAACCTGTTCAGGGTCACAGGGAGCATGGACTTATATACACACACACACACACACACACACACACACATATGCGTGCAACTATGTACAAACGGCGTCATTGTCACCGTAGAGACAAAAAAAAACCCCAGTGAAAACGCCACAGACAAATCTGCGCATTCAAGTTAGGCTCGCTGCGGCGAGGAAACGGGAGGCCACACATGCATGGACTTCCTGGACTCATAAGACCAAGATTCTTTGTGGTTGAGCATGCGTACGACACGAAGCAATGTCCCATTCGATGTGTTTATAGGACCAAATATTCTGCTTGGGTTTTCTCCGGGTACTCCGATTTCCTCCCACATTCCAAAAACATGCGTGACATTCATGGAACACTCTAAATTGTCCCTAGGTGTGACTGTAAGTGTGAAGGTTTGTTGGTCTATGTGTGCCCTGCGATGGGCTGTCAACCAATTCAGCTGAAGACAGCCAGGAGAGGCAAGTGAGGACAAGGGGCTCGGTTGATGGATGGCTGGATGGTGTTGCAGAAGGGAGAGATTGAAAACTGGCAGGACAGCGGCGCTCGAGGAACACGATGGAAGACCCCTGTTGTAGGGTTTCTTCAAGTTAAACATTGGATGCAAAAGTGGAGTAGTTGGACACACACCAACTTGGTTGAATTCAGGATACAATTTAATATCGCTGACGTGCAACAAAGTGTGGCGGTTGCTCGAGTCAGACCACACAGAGGAAAAGAGCCACTGATGATGAACAGACGTTTAACCGGACAATATTTACAGGATTCACACAGCGGCTGGCGCTGTTACCCAATGCCACTCTGGCTGTGTGTGTGTGTGTGTGTGTGTGTGTGTGTGTGTGTGTGTGTGTGTGTGTGTGCGCGTGTTGAGATATTTTGGGTTGTGTGACTCACCCACAGCGCTGCGGATGTAAATGACATCAACAGTCTCTTGTTTGACTGAACCTCAACTTGCTGCATCAAGATGGATAAACACCTGCCACGGACTTCATATTTGTTCATGACTCACAAAGACGGGTCTCTTCATTAGATGCTGCTCAAGGTACACTTGAGCAGTTAAAAGCAATCCGCCGCAAAGAGCTAGATTTAAAAAAAAAGTTTGTCTTGAGAGAAATGATAATGTTCCATTTAATACGATGCTTGGAAATTTCAAAAATGTATTGATTTAAAAAAATAAAAAAAAAGTGCACTTCTGCGATTGAGGCAAAATGCCCCATGAAGGAGTTTGCATCGAAGCATTACACAAACCAAACTTTTCCTTCGAATGTAAAATATTTTTTTATTCGACTTTCTCAAAATGTGTTTGAGTAACAGAAATTGTCGCAGTGAGTTGTAATACTATTCACATAGAGCAATTAATTAGACAAGATAACGACAAAATCAAAATCGGCATCATGTCAGCATAAACCATGAAAAGCAACAAAACTCATTTGAGACTGTCAACAACAAAGTCAATTCGTGACTTGACTTCTTTCACTCACTCTCTCTCTCTCTCTCTCTCTCTCTCTCTCTCTTTTTCTTATTTTAAATAAGTGTGTTTTTGGGGTGTTGAGTCTAACAGGAAATCATTGATTAGTGAGTTGAAATCAATTGAGAAAAATCATCTGGTTGTGACAAAACGACAAACATCATATGAAAATACAGCAAATGGAAACCTTAATAGAGAGCAAAACATTAATCAAACCAACCTTCTGACATATATGCTCACAGAATCATTTTTGTAACACAAAACAAACCAACACAATTTTAGAAAAAGCAAAACCAAAAAAAAAAATTCTCCTCATACGTGATATTTTGGCAACATTTCAAGAATGAATACAAAAGTCAACGAGAATCAGAACATAATCACTGGACGTTAGTCATATTTTGCCCCGTACTCCACCCACCCCCCTCCCAGCAAGATGTCTTTATACATGGTATTGCATGACAAAACACTTCAACGACATACACAAGGTGAGCAAATATTTTAGGGAAATCGGAAAAATACCTTTCCCCCCGCCCCCTCTCGACGTTTCTTTCTGTCTTTGAATTTAAGATCAAGTTCTTTAATTCAAAGTAGAGAAACATTTGCCCCCAAATCCAAGTTAATAATCAAGTGGGGCATCTTAGTTCTTTTGCTCGACTCCAATCTGAGTGGACCCCCCCCCTAATTCTCAGTCAGATCCATCTCACGTCACTTGAGCGCTCAGTCGAAGTGTTGTAGTCTTTGAGTAGAAAAAAAAAACAAACAAACAAACACAACAACCCTACAGTGTCACTACTTGGTTTGCTGGTTCTGCACCACGTCTGGATCAAGAGTTCTTAGAGGCACCTGGAGTAGTAGAAAGATGTGCTCATCAGGGTTAAGATAGCGTCAGCTCCTTGTCAAGGTTTATTTCAGTTTGGCGTCCACTCCTCGGGATTGGCAAACGTGGAGCCCAGGACTGGCTGATGTGCGGCCAATGACGCTCGGAAGTCCGAAAAGGACTACATAAGCCTCTTTCGAGTTTTCGTTTGTTTTGTGAAATACACCCCGGACCCTTAAAAGTATTCCCAAGTGAGAGGAGGGTAAGAAAATCCTGATATAGTCCCTATCAAGACACATTACCACCTTCTTTATGCAAAGCACAGAGATGGAAAATGTCCATGCTTAGGTGTCAGCATGAGGACTAGTTCTCTAAAAAGCGTAAGGGAAGAAGGGGGTGAAAAAAAAATCAAATTTTTGACCACATCCTTTACATATTATAACAATGATTTGTACACAGTTCATCGGTGGTTTCAAATCAAGGCTTGGCACTGCGATGGTTGATGAGGCGAAAATTGTGAGCGCGACAGCATCGTTAGATTCAGCATAAGGGCTATTTTCATATATTGCCTGTTTGGCCCAGCTTGTAAACCCAGAGTTGTCAATCCAAAAAGCGTCAAAAGGGAACCAACAAGGGACACCAGCACACCCGCGTGTCTGCAAGACGTACTTATTTTCCATTAGGAGCCAAAAATACAGTGCTGTGTACATACAGCTTCCTGAGAGTTAGCTAGCTAGCATCCAACAAAAATAACCACACATTGAGGAGTACATCTAGCTATCCGCTCATGACTGTACCTGGACAATATAAAGCAAGGTCAAAGGATCTTCCTGCAGAGTAGGCTGGAGCATGACTCATGTTTGAAATTGGCGTTTCGATTCGTTGACGGTAAAACATATCGCGCCGGTACGAAGTCACGGTGCCTTTTCAGACAAACCTGCAGATGTCAGAGGCGGGAAAATGACCGATAGTATTAAAGTTGTTGACTTGTCCACACATCAGCTGTATGCTACGCAGCTAAAATCAAGTTCAAAATCAGGGTTGAAGCAAATGGTTGCCCTTTTACAGTACAGTGGACCTTCGGAATTTGAACACAAGCTGTGTCAAAATATTTTTACTGACGGACTTCATGTAAATTGATAGTTAGCGGTGGCATAATGAAGTTATGTCGGCTAAGCTTCATGTGTGTGTTTACGCTTTGACCGGAAGGTCGGCCGTGATATATAGGGAGCCTTCTTTAAAACCACACATTGAGGAGTACATCTAGCTATCCGCTCGTGACTGTACCTGGACTATAGAAAGCAAGGTCAAAGGATGTTCCTGCAGAGTAGGCTGGAGCGTGACTCATGTTTGAAATTGGCGTTTCGATTCGTTGACGGTAAAACATATCGCGCCGGTACAAAGTCACGGTGCCTTTTCAGACAAACCTGCAGATGTCAGAGGCGGGAAAATGACCGATAGTATTAAAGTTGTTGACTTGTCCACACATCAGCTGTATGCTACGCAGCTAAAATCAAGTTCAAAATCAGGGTTGAAGCAAATGGTTGCCCTTTTACAGTACAGTGGACCTTCGGAATTTGAACACAAGCTGTGTCAAAATATTTTTACTGACGGACTTCATGTAAATTGATAGTTAGCGGTGGCATAATGAAGTTATGTCGGCTCAGCTTCATGTGTGTGGTTACGCTTTGACCAGAAGGTCGTGATATATAGGGAGCCTTCTTTAATTATTTTTTGGGGGGGTCATTTGTTTTGTTTCTCTTTCCATTGTCCTGGAAGGATAAATATACACAAACAACATAATGAAGAAAGAAAGAAAGAAACTGAGGAACGAATAGTCGGATGCTTTGCATTCTTTTCTTAGAGTTATGAATGCATTTTTTTTTTTTTGGTCTTCTTCCGTCCAAGGGATTTCAGCTCAATTTCCATTCCATTATTATTATTATTTATTTATTTATTTATTTTTTTAATCAACCTTCCAAGCTCCAAGGGTCCTAATGGTTGCCCTTTTACAGTACAGTGGACCTTCGGAATTTGAACACAAGCTGTGTCAAAATATTTTTACTGACGGACTTCATGTAAATTGATAGTTAGCGGTGGCATAATGAAGTTATGTCGGCTCAGCTTCATGTGTGTGGTTACGCTTTGACCAGAAGGTCGTGATATATAGGGAGCCTTCTTTAATTATTTTTTGGGGGGGTCATTTGTTTTGTTTCTCTTTCCATTGTCCTGGAAGGATAAATATACACAAACATCATAACGAAGAAAGAAAGAAAGAAATAAAGAAAGAAACTGAGGAACGTATAGTCGGATACTTTGCATTCTTTTCTTAGAGTTATGAATGCTTTTTTTTTTGGGTCTTTTTCCGTCCAAGAGATTTCAGCTCAATTTCCATTCCATTATTATTATTTTATTTTACTTTTTTTAATCAACCTTCCAAGCTCCAAGGGTCCACTGTATTTGACAAAGGCCTACTGTCACCGTCGTACACAATAGGTCCTACCAAATTACATATTTGAAATTGTCCTGTGTCATTCACGCGTTGCTGGTGCAGCAAAAACAGGAGCTACATGTTTATTGGAGCAGCAATGTAGCAACATATGTAGTACAAAGCTTATATCAGTAGTGTCATTGGTTTGGAATTCTAGGAATACCTTCACCGAGGAAGTGAGGTCTTCCTCCTTCGACTGTCGAGCCCGATAAAGGTGCAAATCCAGGATTTGTCCCCATGCGCAATACATCGACCTTCATGACAAAATCGCTAAAAGACACAGAGATCAGATTCTATCTTACTCCTGTTCCGGTGTCGTGCAAAAGCACTTTTGTGAGTGTTGGACATGTATGCGTGAATCAGAAAATAGAAATAAGAGAAAACAACTTGATGATTCAACACAAATTGGTCGGATTCCTTGAAAGAAAAAAAAAAAATCAATGGGGGGATTACAAAAACATGATCGAATTTTATCATATCATGAAAATATTGTCCATCCATTAGCATGCACAAATCCCACCAGTGATATGAATTAAATGACATAAAATAACATGAATCTAGTTGCAAAAAAAAAAAAAATCATGAATGTCTGGATGCATTTTGCGACAAAAATAGCAAAATACTGTCAGGATGTCTTGAAACAAATACAAGAAACAAGTTGTGTTTTTTTTTTTTTTCCAGTTTTAAATGAAATGTGACTTTGAGACTGAAATCCCTCTCTCGTGAGTAAACATTACCTTCTGTAAAGTGAGGTGAGGGAGGGGGTGAATGACTGACTGAAGGAATTGGTGTGAAGGAATTTCAGTGAGGAAAACATAAAGGAGTCCCTTTTTGAAATTCAGAAGCTAAACTTGAATTTGTGAAGGCTACCAAGTATAGGTGTCGATCTGACTTCTGTGATTCTAGAAACAGAAACCCTTGATGATAGAAAGACTTTATAATTGGGTCATAAATGTGTTATTGATGGGGGGGGGGGCTAAACTATTTTCAAACATTTTGCCTCTCATGCAAACTGGCGTTAATGTGTACAATCGGAGTGATTCATAAATGTGCAATTAAGTAGTTGCAGTATTTGTAAAATGTAAATTAAATGTTATAAATGACTTTACGCAACAAGTGTGGGCTCACTGTTCCTTCGAGTGCTGCTACCTTTTCGTGGTTAGTCTGTAATCTTGACGACTGCTTCCAGGTGTGACTGGCAAAATTCGAGCCTTTTCGTCAAATATTTGGACATCGTTTTGACGACCATTTACAACAAGCAAAGAGGCATCGTATAAAGGTGTCCTCACTTTTAACCGATGACCTAAATAATCAATCAACCATTTTATGAACTGTTTATGAAAACCGTAATGAGGGTACGTATCGCACAAAAGTCGTACCCTAAAATCTACAATTTGCTAGCGCCTTAATTTACCCCGGTGCAGTACGTTTATTATTGTGCTGACTGACGCAGCTTCTGGCGTCGATCAATGTGACCTGGAACTGCTGCAGGCACCGTTGCTTGTCCAGTGAGCGCTTTTGGCCTCCCACTGATTGGAGATGTAAACCTAATCAAGATCAAAGAAAACATAGAATCATAAATTCCCGTTCTACTGTACTCTGGATGGCAAAGTCTGGTTGAAGAATTGTGGTGGTTAAAAAATAAATAAATAAATAAAAAATCACACTTGGCCACCTTACGAAGAACGAAGCGCTGTCGGTACACTTTTTCTTTAGTGTGTTGGTACAATAAGAAAAAAAAAATATATATATATATATAAAATAAGCAATTATGAATGTTATTTACAATGTTTGTTATGTACAGCAGAGAATCTCCCAGAGGTGTTTGTCAAGCTGCTATGGGCCACTCCTTGAAATGTTGTTCACAGCCGGCTGCTCTTGATGTTTTGTCACGTGCGGCGGCCATATTGCCGATTTAAACGCAACTGCTGTACAGGGAATCGCATTCGTCGCTTATGAAGATGTATACAAAAACACACAGCGATAAAGTTGCGAAACGGTGGTGTCAAAATAAATCAGTGACAGATAAGATGGTTGCTCATATTGAGAGTTTCTCACAAAAATTAAGACTTGAAAAGGATTTGTAGAGAAAGTCAAGTGTTCAATCCACTGTACAGACGTTCACATTTTTTTTCCTTTTTTTCCAAAATATAGTTCATCCCAATGAATTTGTTGTTGAGGATTTTTTTGTTGTTGTTGTTTTATCTTACATAATCCTGTACACGTGGTGTCTGTATTGACATTGGGTGATATCCTGATCATTGGAAAGAAGAAGAGAAATAGAGAAGAAGAAGAAGAAGAGGAAGAGAAAGAGAAACAGAGAGGAATACTAGAAGAAGAGAAGAGATGTCCAGTGTGACGTCGTCCTCAGTGGAGACGTTGCACCCCGTACCTCGGCTCTCTTCTATCCCGAACCTCAATCTAAAAATAAAAAAACATTATATTTTTTAAAAACAGAACACAATAGAGTCAACAAAGGAATGACTAAACTCAATAAATAATCTATTGTCATAATACAGTTCTGTGATTTACCTTTAAGATGTCCGGCACCTCATGATTTAATCCAGAGGACCAAATCATGTGTACTCTAGACCAGGGGTCCCCAACCTTTTTTGCCCCACGGACCGGTTTAAGTCAGCCAATATTTTCAGGGACCGGCATTTAAGGTGTGGCGAATTAATACAACAAAATAATATGGTATGAGCTGCATGAAAACTGTGGTGTTTTCGAAATATAATAATAAACACAAGGAGCGTCTAATCTGGTCGCAACACTCTTATCCCTCTGGTAATGTTTAATGCCTTCAAAATACGATTGACAAATTCAAAGTGCATGAAAATGACGACTCACCACAGCCCCGAGCTTGATTTTCTGCAATCAGACAGTCCCATCTCGGGATAATAGGAGACAATGACACCTCAAGTGTGTGGTTTATGTCCAGTCTACTTCGTAATTTTGTTTTAGTCGCCGTTGTTGCAGAAACTCCCCACCTCACACAGGTAGGATGTCGGAAATAGCAACAGTGCTAATGTGGCGATCTCAGAGTATTCAGCCATAACTTTGATCCAGTTGTTTCGAACGTACTTTTAAGGCCGCTGTCATTTGTGATCTCCAAGCAGCATTTTTACTCATTTTGCGGGCTTCAGTGTTTTGTTTTTGAGCCTCATTGGTCACGTGACCGAGAAGTGTGGCTTGACGTGAGTCAAGCGTGACACAGACGGATGTAAAAGAGAATCCGGTAATTTTTCAAAATAAAACATCTTTCGTGTTCTGAAATAAATAAAACAGAAATAAGGCAAGTTCTTTCTGTGCGGCCCGGTACCAAATGCCCGGCGGACCGGTACCGGTCCGCGGACCGGTGGTTGGGGACCCCTGCTCTAGACGACCGTATTTTCCGCATTATAAAACACACCTAAAAGCATTCAATTTTCCCAAAAGCTTACAGTGCGCCCTATAATCCGATGCGTTTTATATTTGGTGTTAGTTACAGTCTCTTTACATTGTCCAATGAGTTGTTTCCCTCTTTGTGTTCCTATGCCATCTAGTGGTGATTATTAGCAAGAACTAATTGTCACCTAAAAGGGTTCTGCCCGACACTAATTGACATGTGCATTCGCCAACACGCACTCAAACAGACAACTACTTTATGAGCTCTGCGCTGCCATTATGAAAGGCAAATAATACCAGAAGCATCGTTAACTACTGACTAAACGAAGGAAGAAGGAGACAAGCGAAACTTCGAAGGATATTTAGCCCCTTGTGGACATCCACAACTTTTTGTTGAATCACTTGTCTTCATAACTTTGGTCTTTCATTTATCCTTTTATAATGTCATTTGTATTTATACGTTTCATGTCCGTGTTCAATACCAGGTCTCACGGCTTGCTAATGAATAAACCACGCGTTCTTATGGACTCCGTGTTGTGCTTCATGCTACATCTGAGGGAGCTGCATATGGATTAATATTCTGATTTCTTGGAGGTAGTATTTTAAAAATTCTTTAATAGCTTTGTCACAGCTGCAGCCGTTGTCAAGGCTCAATATAAATAAAGCTGTATTGTATTGTATTCGCTTTAGCGTAGCTCCATCTAGTGGATGCAAAACGCAACCGCAGCCACTATTGTAGGTTTTTCTATCCAGGTTTCTCACTCTCACCCTGACTGCCGGAGCCAATGTTTTGATGATTTAAAGTTCTCACCAGGCATCCACAGCAAGCATAACCTGTCACATTGTAAATGTCACTTGAGCTCCCTGTTAAAAGAATACACCAGATGGTGGATTTGGCGACTCTTAAGTAATTTTATTCAACATTTGCCGAGTTTTATTTTTTTTTCCTCCGATCCCTGCATTGGCTCCTCTTGGGACTTGTCTACATAGCCTTCCCATGAATAGCTACCAAAAGACAAATTCACAACTTGCTCCAGTCCTTTTATCTGATTAATTTGCCATGAAATTAAACTCTTTGGCACTCAGACGATTCATTATTTTGGAGCCAGGGAAATACCTGTATTAAACGCCCTCCAGTACGTACCCCCCAGCAAAACACACACACACACACACACACACACACACACACACACAGGCACACGTTCGCTTTGGCATTATGCACAGAGGGGAAATGACAAATCGCAATATCACAGTAACACCTGTTCTCACGAGAAAGGTTTTTTTTTTGTTTGTTTGTTTTTTAAAGATTTTGTCAATGCACTCTAATTGGGCTGAAAACAAGAGCAACCTTAAAAAGTTTTGTTTACGAAGTGAATGTGTTTTATTGACGTTTTGATGACAACTAATTTAATCTCAATGTATGTTTTGTTTGCATTTTGACCTCTGTGCATGGGTTTGAATTTGACCGATGTGATTTTAACCTTTAATTTTTCATCCAGCTTGCAGAGGTTATAGAAAGTAAACACACCCCTGTTAAAAGCACCCATCTCTATTATTATAAATTATTCATCATGCTCTCATTTTTTACTGGGTGTGTTCACTCTCTGTATCCACATTTGACATGGTGTAATTTTGTTTAATTGTCCCCCGTACTTGCACCCTGATACATTTTGTGAGTACATGAGTGTGTGTGTGCATGTGCGTATAATGCATGTGCAACTGACAAAGCAAAATTCCGTACTTACCCTGGACACGGCAAAATCTGAAAAGACACAAATGGAACAACAGCGTTAGCATGTGGAACATTTTTTTTTTTTTAAGTGGAAGAAAGTGCATATTTGTGCAAAACGCTAATATGCTTATGTAAGTGTGAGTTAAGCATCAAAGTCATTGTTTACGGCTGAATGAAGACCTTCCTTGGCTGCATGTGTCGGCTTATACGTATTTCATTTCCTCTTCAAATGCTTCCCTTTCCGTGCCGTTTTTTTTTTATTCTATTAACATGAAACTAGTTTAATTTTCCTCATTATTTGAATCCCGCCAGAGAGCAATTTCAATTTCGATGAATGTAAAAACTGGAGGGAAGGAAAAGGAAGTTCACACAGCTGATGAAACAATAGGGCCATTCGGTGTGTAAGAAAAAAACAAACAAACGACAAAAAGCAGTCAGTGGGGTTAATCAGATAAAAAAAGAAAGACACGCCCACGCGCTGGAATATCTCCAGTTACCATGGAAACCATCAGAGATCCGTAGGAGAAGTGAGACATCTTATGTGACAATTTCGTGAAAATCTCGCAGTCTCAGCCGATGCCTCCTCTCTGCTTTACATCTCGATCCCCCATCCATTGCCACGTCTTACGCCGTCGCGCTATTCCTGTCACTATTATGCCATGGCGTCACTCTATTTGCCTCCTCTGCAGCCGATGAACTCTCTTTCTTTTGGCGTCCTATGCGACATCTTCTGCTCTCCTCTGCCCCCGATCCCTCCTTTCATTCCTTCCTTCCAATCGTCTTCTGCTTTCTCACGGCTTAACGAGAACGATTCAAGCATCCTGATGCAACTTTGTGCAAACTGTCAGAGTCGCGCCGAGGGAGCCTCTCCAGCTTTTGAGTGGTGCACTGAAACTCAAATGGAAAAACCGAGTGAATTCCTTGTCGTCATTTAGAATTTGAAAACCCACTGGAAATGCCATACTATCGGGTAAAGGCCTTTCCATTCTGGAGCTGATCATAAAACAGCAAAGTTTTTCCGAATGGAGTGGAACATCCCATTTAATAAGGAGCTTTACTTTATTTATGAGTTTTATCTTGATTTGCCGTGGAAATCCTTCCTGTAGTAATCCTCCCTCAATGTAAAGTGAAGCAGCTGCATATGTCCTTTTATAAATGGTGGAGGGCGTGAAAATCCATCCATCCATTTTCCGATCCGCTTTATCGTCACAAGGGTCACTGGAGACTATCCAGCCGTCTTCGGGCAACAGGCGGGGGACACCCTGAACCGGTTGCCAGCCAATCGCAGGGCACACAGACACGAACAACCATCCGCGCTCACTCTCACACTGAAGGACAATTTAGAGCACAGGTGTCAAAGTCAAGACCCGGGGGCCAGATCTGGCCCGCCACACGATTTTATGTGGCCCGCGAAAGCAAATCAATCATGTCAAGTTCCATGATGCTTGCTAAAGTCTGAACCAAAATTTCAGATTGTCATATGTAATCCACAATAACAGTCATTATTCTTGATTTCTGATTGTAAAACTAGTTATTGATCAATTTGTTTTGCGCTGTGTATGTAATATGTGGACGGGATTACACATGTATATGGTTTCCCCAAATTCATAACGGCCCTCCAAGGGAAACCACAACTATAATGTGGCCCGCGACACAAACAAGTTTGACACCCCTGATTTAGAGTGTTCATTCAGCCTGCCATACATGCTTTTGGAATGTGGGAGGAAACCGGAGTACCCGGAGAAAACCCACACAGCCCCAAGGAGAACATGCAAACTCCACACAGGGAGGCTGGAGCCGGGATTGACCCCACAACCTCTGCACTGTGAGGCGCGAACCACTGGACCACCGGGAGGCCCAGGGCGTGAAAATAAAAACAACAACAAAAACTACACACTCTATGTTTGGGAATATATTCTACAGTGTTTAAATACAGCAAACACTTGTCTTAACCTTTGTTGTCAGTCTGCAGGTCGTCCAGGTAGAAATCATTTTGCCGGTTGCCCAGGACAAAGGCCATTAAGGAGAGGACCAGGGCGTTGAGGATGCCAATGATGGCCAACATGTAGGCCCAGCGTACTGAGCAGTCGCCCAAGGAGTACTTCCCCGTATGCTCTCCGCACATGTCCCGGATGACCTCGGCATCCCATCCATCAGGAAAGATCATGCAGCCCAGGACCAGGCATACTCCTGCATGAGGACGAGGAGAAGGAAGAGACGGAATTAGGAGGGAAAGAAGTGTGAACGCAGGTGTGAACCGGTCAGTCATTTGAAATGTTTCCAAAAACAAAATGTTATAACAGGAAAGGGCCATTGGGTGCGTCGTCATTCGTATATCTGAAAGTTGTGCGGCTGGCGTGACTCTGTGCAGAATAAGCGGTATAGAATATGGATGAGTGGATGTCGTCACCGGGAAAACATGAAAACATAACTGACTTATTGAGGTTAACTTGGCCTCGGTACCCTTATACATCTTCGCTGCAGTGCTTGAGAGCGACACCTCACTCACCACTGCTCAATGGGCTGCAAGAACACTCTGCTTCTCATGCTCACAACATTTCCGTGTTCGTAAGCCTAAATGCTGCTGAGGTGCAATTTTCATGCATTAGAATGCCATGATGGAGGGCGGACAAATACAACAATAACCCTGTCAGCTTTCTCTTCAAAGTGCTCGCTGTAACTTTGCTGATGCCCCACAGTAGGGCTATATGGACCAAAGTAGACCAACACACCTTTGAATCCATTAATTAATCAATAAGGGGGAGGATTTGAATGCTTAGATCCTCTAGATCTATTTTTCTGATCTCAGGAAGGTCTGGATGAATGAACAATAACCGCAGACACTTTTCCTGAAGTCTCTCTCTTACTCTCTGAGTCAGTATTGCCCACCTAAGTGGTTGGTGCCCCACCAGTACTTTTTTGTTCAGGGATTACAGAGTACTTTTTAACCCTTTCAGGGACAACGGTCACTACAGTGGACAGTTTATCATGTTATCAGGTTGCAGGTGATAATTATTGGTGCATGAAAGGGTAATAATATGATTTTCGCAATATTTTGACACCAGTCACATTAATATCACGGTGCAGCGATCAGTCCATCCACCCATCCATTTTCCAAACTGCTCTCTCCTCACAAGGGTCATGGGGCGTGCTGGAGCCGATACCCAGCTATCTTTGGGTAGTAGGCAGGGGGTTGCCAGCCAATCGCGGGGCACACAGAGACAAAAAACCATCCACACTCACATCTAGGGACAATTTTGAGTGTTCCCCTAACCGACCATGCATGTTTTTGCAATGTGGGAGGAAACCGGAGTACCCGGAGAAAACCCACACAGGCACGTGGAGAACATGCAAACGCCACACAGGAAGGCCGGAGCTGAAATCGAACCTGGCACCTCTGCACTGTGAGGTCAACGCGCTAACAAGTGGGCCACTGGGCCGCCCACAGCGATCAATATCAATCAATTTATGGAGGAAAAGCATCTTCACTATGATGACAATGACCTTAGAGAATAATCATCCATACCAGCTGAATTTGGGCGAGAGGCGTGGTAGACCCTTGGACTGGTCGCTGGCCAATTGCAGCACACAAGACAAACGATTGTTCACATTCAATATTTTGAGTACAAATGTTCAAAGAAAGGCTTGCATGCCCTCGCACCCACAACAACAAACAATGGCGCCGACACAAATACAAACGCAAAGAAGCGTTCGACACCCAGCCGAATCCATACATGCAATTCAAAAAGCGCAACGGAAATGGTAATCCATACTTTGCACATATCCTCATTCATCAAAATGAGCATCACCGAGGGAGCTGATTGGACCATGGCCCACTCTCACCAGCTCTGTTTAAATAGCATTCAAGCTGCGCCTGCCGGAGGCTTTGTAAGTAAAGCAGTGGGCTCCACTGAGAGATGGTGAACATACATGGCAGCCTTCACACTCAATCTTCATTCAGGCCACGACACGTATTTTTCATAGCTAACATCACCAGTGCCGCTCAGCAAAGAGAGGGTCAGATTCGACCCAGCTCGTGGTTATTACATGTTACTCAATGTCTGGTAGACTCAATGTCCATAAAATATGCTTGGTGAATATTTCAAAGGGAGACTACGTCATTCAGGATGAGTGGCAGCAACAGCAACACCTCCTGACAGAAGTAGTGATTACAGGATGCCTGCTGAACGATCGTGGCACTATGTGGGAACATAAAGCACTTCAGGGAATAGACTTTGATTGAAGACCAGCAGAGAGAAAGCAAAATTGCATTTTTAACAAACACCCTTAATTAGCATTCTGATGCTATTATGTATTACCACAGTAATACCACACCAATAGATAAGATAGTGGACATCACTGTCGTATTGGTGGGCCAGCCAGGACACTAATCATGTTGTGTGAGTGATGATGTTAATGTCGAGTGGGGAAAAATTAAAATTTGTATTTTCCCCTATTTTTATTGGATTGATTCCCTTAAGTTTGAAGCGAGAATAGATTTTAGATATTCAACAAGCGGCGGCCCGGTGGTCCAGTGGTTAGCGCGTCGACCTCACAGTGCAGGGGTACCGGGTGCAGCGCAGTGGAAACCGGAGAACCCGGAAAAAACCCACACAGTCACGGGGAGAACATGCAAACTCCACACAGGAAGGCTGGAGCCAGAATCGCACCCTGCACTCCTGCAATGTGAGCCAGACGTTTGAGGTAATGTATATTAATATTTAAAAATCTTGGTTTGCGTGTTTTGCAACTTTAGATGCTTCTTGGTGGTAGACTTTGTTTTGCTCTTTGTCAAGTTGATACTTGAAGGTCATGCAGTTTGCGCATAAACAATTCTATCTGTTGGTTTTTACGTTCCCTCCCCCTCATAACATATTCAGCCTGTCCTGCATGCTTTACGTCAACACTTGTGGTCACCGGAATCGTGAATAAAATGGGCTGCGGGGCACATAATTTCTGTATGTTGCAGTGCAATAACAAAACACAAAGACACACAACCGACTTCAAATCGAGTTGCGGTACAATAACAAAAACAGTCACACAACCAATTTTAAATTGAAAGAGGGGTAAGAAAAATTTCTGTGAATCTTTTGATGCACGTTGAAATGAAGATGCACATCAACACACCCTGAGGTGTGTTTTCTTCACATTTTGAACTGTAAGACAAAAGCAATGTTCGACTTTAGAGGTTTCACTGTATTTTGGGGCTTTTACAGACTTGAAAGTTTTGGATACAAGTGTAAAAAAAAAAAAAAATCCAAGTCCATTAGGTATGTGCTGGAGTCATGTAACATTAACGATTCCCTATGAAGACCCCCCCTGCTTCACCTACACCATCCATCACAAGTCAATGGTGGGCGGTGCACTCGTGGCAATAGATGAGGGAGAATATGAGATTAGTCAGAGCAGATTCTCGAGCAGGGATACGCTCAAAGTGTGACTGCTTCCCATTCAAAATCATTGCTGTCGTAATGAGGGAATGTAATGAGAAGGGATATAATGACGGTATTACAGTAAGTAATGAGAGAAAAGAGGACCAACTCCAGCCATCATCTTGGGAAATCAGCACATTATTAGCTTCTCTTTATGACCTCCGTGCAAGATAGAAACATAGACGGGCAATGAGAAAAATCATTTACAGAGTAATGAGCATCAGGTAACATGTTTTATGGGTTTTTGATGAATGTGTGCGATATGAAAATGCTCCGGGGTCCCTCTGAGTTTTCGGAGAGCGCGAGCATGTAGTTGAAGAATCTGGAGGGACCGAGCATATCCACCCTCAGGGCAGCTGATTAACCAACGGCTTCTCTTTGTTTTTGCCAACAACCAACTTTGTGCATCTGCTGCTAAGTACTGGTGCATGCTCAGACCTTAACAAACACGCACAGGCGTGTCCATGCACTGCAAGGTTAAATTGTGTGCTCTTGTATGATTTACTTTGTTGCTATTGCACATGAACTGCAGTTATAATCAGTTAAAACACATACTTTTTTGTGGCTTTAGCCATCTGTGTGGCGTCTTTAACAAATAAACTGTGACACAGGAGATAATAAAATGTCTGGGTGGTCTCATAAAGAGAATCGTTATACTGTAAGGATGTCAACTCGCCAAAACCTAAGCCTTCCATTTATTTTCTATAGCTTTGTCGTCATTACGGTCATGAGCTGGGTCAGAGGTGAGGCATACTTGACTGACTGCCAGCCTCGCTCAGAATTCAAATTAAAATAAAAAAAAAAATAACATTTAATGCTGCACAATTACAGAGTAGATCCCACACTGCATAAAAATCAACATATACTGCGCTTAAAGAAACGCGTCATCCATAATAACATGACATGTCTTGCAATATTACGAAATGCCAAACGTTGAAAAATGTCCAGCACTCTCGCATGCAAGCAAGTGACGTATACGTCTGCGTACCGAATCAGATTTTCAGTACCACCGTGATTGGTTATTGCAGATAAGACTGGTCATCAATTGAACAAAAATGATATCACAGCTTTGTTTTGTTTTGTCAGCAGCTCACCATTAGTATTTCACAACACAAAAATAGTTACCGTGTTTTAGGCGCACCTAAAAGCATTCAATTTTCTCAAAAGCCGACAGTGTGCCTTATAATTCGATGTGCCTTATATAGGAATCAATATTCTGATTTCTTGGATTTAGTATTTTTAATGTTCTGTGTAGCGCTTTGTTCCAGCTGGAGTGGTTGTGAACGTGCCATATAAAGAAAGCTGTATTGTATTCCCTTTAGTGTACCTCCATCTGGTGGATGCATAATGCAACTGCAGCCACTATTGTAGCTTCTATTCTATGCACATTATCATGAGGTGTACTATATATATGAAAACAGTTTTGAAATAGGCCATTCATTGAAGGTGCGCCTTATACTACGAAGTGCCTTATACTGCAGAAAATACTGTACTATAGTAACATAAAATTAGAATAAAAACTACTTTTAGAAAAACTTGCCATCAGCATGGTGCACAGGTACCGAGAGACATACAACACAGCCAGCTTTCTTAACCGGTTGGATTGATCGTTAGTGAAATGGGTTTGTTTTATTCTCTGACTGTACAATAGGTGGAAGTGTTGCTATAAAAATACTGTTGCGATGAAATAGCCTGGTAAGAAAATAAAGTGACTGGCCTTGTTATTTTGCCTCCCCACACCACATACTTAACCCGGTTAAGGACTAATAAAAGGACGGACGAAACCTACTTTCATCCTTGCTTAATACATCCTTTTTAAAAAAAACTTCTCATCCTCCATTCTCCGTCCCAAAAAAGGACAGATGCACCGTTCCATCCCAGGACGGAATGCCCATCTCTGCTGTTCTTCTTTCTGGTTTCCTTTCATTTTATTTTATTTTATTATTATTTTTTTTTTACATATTCTGTTTACTTCAATTTGCAAAACAAAGGTAGAAGGACTGATTGGCTGCAGCAGTACACATTTCTGATGGACTAAATATGCTCAGAGCTCGCAGCTGGTCATGCAATATTACACTTCTGAATCATACAATCATCTCACCCTACTTATATTGTAATCGACGGGGTGGATACCTGTGGGGTGTTGCCGCACCACAAAAAAACACAAAAAACCCTGAAATACAAATTATATAATATATTTTCCGCACTGTAAGGCACACCTAAAAGCAATCACTATGAAACAAAGATAATACCAAAAGGATAGTTAACTACTGACTAAACGAAGAAAGAAGGAGACAAGCAAGACTTCTAAGGATATTTAACCCCTTGTGGATGTGAGTCCACGAGGTTTGTGTGCATTTCTGTTGAATCAATTGTCTTCATAACGTTTGTCTTTCATTTATTGTTTTGTAGTGCCATTTGTATTTATATGTATCATGTCCGTGACCAGTTCTTACGGCTTGCCAATGAATAACTTTGTATTTTTATGGACTTCGTGTCATGTTTCATGGCTACATATGGATCAATATTCTGATTTCTTGGACGTAGTATTTTCAAGAGATTTGTTACAGCTGCAGTGGTTGTGAAGACTCTGTTTAAATCTGTATTGTATTGTATTGTATTGTATCGTATTCCCTTTAGTGTAGCTCCATCTAGTGGATGGATAATACAACCGCAGCCACAATTGTAGCTTCTATTTTATGCGACTTATAATGCAGTATGCCCTATGTATGAAAATAGTTTTAAAATAGGTCATTCATTGAAGGTAGGCCTTATAATCCGAAGCACCTTATAGTGCAGAAAATACGGTATGTATTTTTTTCTTGGTCCATCTCTGTGCAGCCCAGTACCGGCACGCGGACCGCTGCGGTATACCACTAATACGTCAATAACTAAAATCGAAATTGAACATCTGAAATTCCAACATATGGATTCATGTTAGTACACTGGCAAAGTGCCGCTGAGCATGACACCAAACCCTGGCCACTAGCTGCAGTGGCATATATCTCATACGCACATTTAAAACAAATGAGAAAGAAGAGTGATGATATATCCTTGTCCTCTATTTCCGATTCAAGTGCGTAAATGTGGGCACCAGCGAGCTAAAAATAAAACGAGAGAAAAGCCCTTTGAAGCGGATGGGGGGGTTTTCCCACTTCCTCCCCTTCCAATCTCAAGACGCTGATTTCAGAACTCGGAGCCCAGAGACATCAAAGTTGTCAAGCGCGGGCATCGAACAGCAAGTGGTAGGAAAAAAAAAAACGGGGTGAGCTGGATACCCTCCGCTGCAATACACTGTCATCTCTTTTTTCATCTCACTTCATCGCCTCCAATCTTTTCATAAGCTGTCAGCTGTTTGGAACAGGGCTTCAAAGACAAGCCCACTAATGAGAGCATTTGAGAAAAAAAAAAAAAAAGAAAAAACGTTACTCAGAGCTGTGATCCAACTAGTTAAATATGCTGCACACCAATCTATTAATAGCACAAATAAGATATTTCGAGAGCTATTATGTAACAATTTTAACAGACTTTCTCTTCCACGTGGCATTCTAATTCTAGTTAAACAGCCCCAGTGATTATATAAGAGCTCTAAAAATATTTCCAGCAGACTAAATTTAAGTGTGTGTGCACGTTTTTTTTTTTTTTTTTTTAAAGAGAGCAGCTCAGACTGCAACAATGTTCCTCCGAAGCATTCTGACTTGGTCTTCTGAGATACTGATGTAATTCTTTCAAAACACGCATCAGTCTAAGAATGACTAACTTTGGAACAGAACTTCATCCTTTTTTTTTTTTTTTTTTTTTTTTTTTAATACATAGAGACATACATGTTTAAAGGACCATGGACAATTCATAACCCAATAAGAATTTATCAATTCCGGACTTCCAAAGGTTTTTGTGCAAGGAGTTATTGTGCAACAGTGTTGTTGTGGCTATGATGAAATGTCATACTTAAGCATCCAAACAATTGGAGTTGTTCGATACCAATTTGTTTTCAAAGCGATTCCAGGATGAGTACTCAACTCTTGATTACCCGATGATATTGATTCCAAAATAGCCGATACCGCAAGCAAATTTGCTTCATAAAAATTTCTGTTACACCAATGACAGATAATTTTAAAGAACAACTGTTTATTTCTGATGAAAGGCAGGAAAGTCAAGAGAATTTAAGTGTGTTCCATGAACCTGCCATGCGTGTTTTTAGAATGTGGGAGGAAACCGGGAGTACCCGGAGAAAACCCACACAGGCACGGGGAGAACATGCAAACACCACGCTCACCACTCAAACCCCTATTCAAAATAAGAAAAAATATTTGCAGGGCTTATTGTTATATGTCAAAGCAAGAAAACAATTAGTTGGAGACCAAGCACAATCTACACAATCTTGCACCAAACCTAACAAGTTTGATTCTCCTGGTGGCCAGTCAGTGTACAGCTTTTTTTCAAATGTCGGTTGAGGGTACAGACTCCTCAGAGGTCCATGACAAATTGTTTCAAATGCAGCATTCCCACTTTGCTGACAGGAAAACACCGGTGGTCCAGACTCTGGAGATTGGTGAAACACTTGGATCAAATCCCGGTTGACGGTAACATTTCTCAGTGTTATGTAACAGAAGCCAAATGTTTTTTTCAGAAGTCATTAATATAAGAACATTCGGTGGTTTGTGAGGAAAGCAGACCAAAAAAAAAAAAAAATCAAATCAAAACTGAGCTCAGCTCGTCTGAAAGAGGAGGTACTTGATACTGTTCAGACATGTAAAGAAGCAATTAACATTTTCAAGTATTATCTCTCACTCAGAATTGAACTGTGGCCCCCATTGACTTGTGGAAATTCCTAGCATTGGAGCATCCGAGTGTGCAGCTGCAAGTATGTGAACATAAAGACATCAACATGCCCAGGCAGTAATGCAATAAAGCTGTCTGGACTCTGCCCTCGCTTTGCTACTGTGTCTAGACCTTGGCCTGCTGTCCTCCGTCCATCTAATGGATGGCCTCCTCACTGATACACACGGCTTTTATTGGAGTTGGGATCGTGTGCGTGTGTGTGTGTGTGCGTGTGTGTGTGCAGGCGCTATGCTGAGGGTGGCACTTTACACAATCGTACTGCCTCCAGGGTTCATTGACCGATTCACCGCATGAAGGACTTGCCTCGACTTCATCGTAAAGTCATGTTTTACTTACAAGTAAGGTTCAGTTCAGCTTACCGTGGCACAGTTTGGGGCAATTTCCAGAGAAGATGGCAGTTTCCGTTACTGTATGTAAATATCATGATAGAATTTCACTAGAGCATGAGTGATATAACAAGGGAGCACAGCATGAAGGACACGGAAAACTTGTAGTCACCATGCACTTTGTTTTGCGTGTTGCATTATTGTACAGCTTTTTTTCAAATGTCGGTTGAGGGTACAGACTCCTCAGAGGTCCATGACAAATTGTTTCAAATGCAGCATTCCCACTTTGCTGACAGGAAAACACCGGTGGTCCAGACTCTGGAGATTGGTGAAACACTTGGATCAAATCCCGGTTGACGGTAACATTTCTCAGTGTTATGTAACAGAAGCCAAATGTTTTTTTCAGAAGTCATTAATATAAGAACATTCGGTGGTTTGTGAGGAAAGCAGACCAAAAAAAAAAAAAAATCAAATCAAAACTGAGCTCAGCTCGTCTGAAAGAGGAGGTACTTGATACTGTTCAGACATGTAAAGAAGCAATTAACATTTTCAAGTATTATCTCTCACTCAGAATTGAACTGTGGCCCCCATTGACTTGTGGAAATTCCTAGCATTGGAGCATCCGAGTGTGCAGCTGCAAGTATGTGAACATAAAGACATCAACATGCCCAGGCAGTAATGCAATAAAGCTGTCTGGACTCTGCCCTCGCTTTGCTACTGTGTCTAGACCTTGGCCTGCTGTCCTCCGTCCATCTAATGGATGGCCTCCTCACTGATACACACGGCTTTTATTGGAGTTGGGATCGTGTGCGTGTGTGTGTGTGTGCGTGTGTGTGTGCAGGCGCTATGCTGAGGGTGGCACTTTACACAATCGTACTGCCTCCAGGGTTCATTGACCGATTCACCGCATGAAGGACTTGCCTCGACTTCATCGTAAAGTCATGTTTTACTTACAAGTAAGGTTCAGTTCAGCTTACCGTGGCACAGTTTGGGGCAATTTCCAGAGAAGATGGCAGTTTCCGTTACTGTATGTAAATATCATGATAGAATTTCACTAGAGCATGAGTGATATAACAAGGGAGCACAGCATGAAGGACACGGAAAACTTGTAGTCACCATGCACTTTGTTTTGCGTGTTGCATTATTGCACAGAAGCCATCATTCTCACTCAAAGGAACTACATCGACTTCCACCCTCATCCGAAGGAAAGACATGTTCCTCCTTCCACATCCAGGCTGCAAATGAGTGACGCTTGCACACAGCCACCGGTGGGCTAGTTTGTTATTTATTTATTATTTCAAAGATATTTTGAATCAAGTGTATGAGGCAGTGACATTTTACAGCTTCATTGTTGAATGGTTGCTACAGTATTAGGGCACTGTTGCTCCAGGCCTCGGCTCAGTTGTAAACAGGCATCTTTAAAGAGTGAATGGCGCTAGCGCAAAAACAATATTAGCTACTTCAGTGTTTTGTTTTGTTTTTTAAGTGGATGTAACATGGATGTGGATTGTGGATGTGACACTTTGTAGCTTCCTAAGCCAGGGCCTGTAGCTCCCAAGCTTCCCTTCAGATGGTAGAAATGATTTTTCAAGGGTAAGAAAGATTTGGCCAGATATTCTAGTAACATATGATGAAACACGTGACAGTTCTGTGTTAAAACATGTCGTGAAATAACCACTGTCTGATGTACAAACGTTGCTATTACTACTGCTACTGCTCTGTAACTCACTGAATGGTTTAGGTCCTGATTACATGAAAAAAATAAAACCAGTAGGGCTCCGCGGTCTTCAGATTTGGGTAAATTAGTGGAGCCCAGAGGTCAAAGCAAACATGGTGAAGCAGCATTTAGCTGTTGTGCCGCACCACTGGCATGTCATCAGGGCATTCGGAGCCTTTTCTAATGGCTCAAACAATATCTGAAACATATACTTACAAAGCAAATTTACAACGTATATGAAATTGTAATAATTTATTTCCAACAGCTTTTTGTCTTTATCTCATAGCATGAGTCTGAGCCGTGCAGCTTCCAGTCGTCGGTTTGTATATTTGTTTTTTTCTCCCGTCACTTTTCAGCTCGGAGGTGTTACCATGCACATATTTCATCCAACGGCTTCACAATCTCATGTGCAGGTGTCGATCACATACGCACCATCGAAATTGCTGATTCTTCCTTTACCCAGTCAGATTTTCTTTAAACACATCAATAATGACCATCAACGTGTGTTTGTTTTTTCATTTACATATTTTCATAAGAAAATTCTCCTTTCCATTATTATCCATCGCTGTTTGTGGAGCCCATCCCAGCTTGGATCTTGTCAAAGAACCGACAGTCACTCTCAGGTCTAAAATTGTTTTGTCCTTTCTCCCACCTTTCCATTCTGCCCCCTTTTCTCTTTTGTCTTTTTTTTTTTTCTGACTTTTGCCCATGTCCTCCACTTGGCGTGGAGGATGTTGCTGGCTCCCGTCCCAAATCTGGAAAGAGGACTGGCAGTGGTACAGAAACATCAAGTGTCATCCCGCAGGCCCAGGCATCGTTTTACTTTGAGACATGCACGGCAACTTTGTGATGTCGTGAAGAATCCGTATATTCTTTCTTTTCCAGCAAGCCATCTAATTCAGAATTACAGTGGGGGACACGATCACAGAGCAGCAGCGTGGAAACCTCCCCACATAGGATTTCAAGTCACCAACATTGTAATCTTAATTATGACTGGACCAAGAGGTGAGAATTTTTCGACTGTTTTTCCGTTCCAGCAGGTTGATGTCGGGCTCATGGATGGACAAAAACTGAAAAGTGTTCAGGGTTGATAGTAAAACAACATGAGCGATATCTGGCTGGCTGGTCCGACAGTACGGTAGAACTGAACAATACTGGAGGTTGCCAACGGTTGCCATGGCGACAACAGTGATGCCGTTCTCTTGAGGAGAAGCACATGTGCCATTAACATGTTTTATAGACAGAATTAAATATTGTTGCTCAATAATTGTGGCCCGGTAACTAATTTAAGGGAAAATATTGTTAGTGAGTATGTTGAAAGTATTCCTGCCACAAAAATAAATGAATGAAAATACATCCATTTTATGGAAAATGTAATGAGAAGATATTTATATCTGTTATGATGCTACTTAGAGCACATTAACAGACAGTATCTTTTTCTGCTACAGTATGCGACAACATCTATCACGCAGACACACAGTCACACACACATACTGACAGACAATGCAGAGAAGGGTCAAAAGAATCCATTAATCATATGTCAGCCTATTTTTAGAAGCACCCCAGTGACTTTAGAATTATTTAATAGGCGCCTGATTATTAAAACATGTACGTTTGGTTGGAAAAAGCCATCCAGAAATCTCAGAGATGGTGAGAAAGAGAAGGAGTGGGGGGGAGGGCAGCGTTATCTCCTGAGGAATCCCTCTCTCTCTCTCTCTCTCTCTCTCTCTCTCTCTCTCTCTCTCTCTCTCTCTCTCTCTCTCTCTTTGTACTTCTATATTTAATTCAACCACTGCGCAATATGTTGAACTGTGGGCACATTAGTTCATATACATGAGCAAGGACTGTTCTACACACACACACACACACACACACACACACACACACACACACACACATTGTATATATACAGTATATATATGGGCCTGCGTGGGTTTTCTCCGGGTACTCCGGTTTCCTCCCGCATTCGAAAAAACATGCATGGCAGGCTGATTGAACACTCTAAATTGTCCCAAGGTGTGAGTGTGAGCGCGGATGGTTGTTCCTCTCTGTGTGCCCTGCCATTTGCCGCCCAACAGGTTCAGGGTGTCCCTCGCCTACTGCCCGAAGACGCCTGGGATAGACTCCAGCACGCCCCGCGACCCTTGTGACAATAAGCGGATCAGAAAATGGATGGATGGCTGCATATGCTGATGTACCGTATTTGTAAGTTACTTTGAGCTAGTATGCCTTTAAGACTGAATTTTCTGGCAAGAGAGTACCCCTGAAATTCTTGAATAAATAAAGTATTTATGAATAGCACACCATTTCATTCCAATTTGGAATTCAGTTACCATAATTTGTCACACATGTTTCAGGAAACTGAAACAGTGAAATCCCCAAATGGAAATTAGAAAGTAAGGATTATCCAGAATTTATTATTTGTGGTTTTGGATCAACTGAGACACCAAACTGAATAACTGCCAGTGTTACATAAAAGTCTAATCATATAAATGTAATGTGTGTCTGCGTATTTCATTTCATTTGGTTTTCTTCTAATTAAAATGGCAACCATGTAAGTTTAATTCCATGGAAAAAAATTGGAGCAGAGCACAAACTACAGGGCACAGAGCTACTCGGGGGGATCTAGTGACCGTGTGTGTTTGCTAATAATGGGACATATGGATATGAATATTCATGTGAACATGCTCCTAAATGTCCCCCTCCACCCCCTCCCAAAATTCTACCATTTCTGATTGGGCCAAAGTTGCACAAGTCAATACCCTGTGGCATGATTCGAAAATCTATCTTTGTAGCATTTAGCCAACATGTACGTTCAAACGTATTTGCGAGCATAGTCACACACAATCACAAACATCCATCCATTTATTTTCAACGCCGCTTATCCTGAATAGTGTCGCGGAAGGGTGATGGGGCCTATCCCAGCTGACTTGGGGCCGAAGGCGCATGACACCCTGAACTGGTCGTCAGTCAGTCGGATGTCGTATATAAAGACAAACAGCCATTCACACCCACATCCACACCGTCACTGAGTGGGAACCGATCCCACGCGGCACACTAGTCAGACATTACAAATGACAAACATTAGATTCTTATTAAAGTCAATAATCAACAATTTAATCTGTACCAATAGCAACCATCTCCAGTAGACTTGGGCCACCATGATATTTATTGTTCCAGCAACACTAATACTCACTCAGTAACCTGCAGCCATGGCAACAACACTGAAAAGGTAAAACCATGGGGAGTGTCTCATTTGAGTTTCGTCATCAGCAATTTACTTTCGGCTTCATGGAGGATGACAAAACAAAGTGGCGGTTCATTTGACGGCGTAGTGACATTAAATTGGGAAAATCAATTCCTGCATCCACAGCCACATCTTCATGAGCCTTCCCTCCAAAAAGTTTCGCGGAAAACTGTTTTAATTTCTTTTAAACGGCCAACTGTATCTCTCCTATTTGCTGTTATAGCTTAGTGAAAATGCTGCGAAAAATAAAAATGAAAAACAAAAAAAATGGTGGTAGCCAAAACTGTTGTTCAGTACCGCAAAGTTTATCTGATTAAAGCTGCGTAATATAGATTTGTTTCACTAAAAACTTCATGGGCGTGAATCAAGCTGCAATGTACCGGTATTTTCATAAAACTGTTCAAAGCTAATAATCTATTCACTTGTTGGGGATAGGAATGACATCAGCCACTTTCCTACACATCAATTACACACGCGTGCGCACAGACAAATACTTGAACCGAGCGGGAGCTGACACTTCATTTCTACCAGGACAGCTCGTCCCCTGCGCCACGGCCCGTGTCCTGCTTAGTTCTGTTTAATATTGCAACAGACGAGGTCAGACGTAAAGGAGGAGATGTGGATGGCTGAGCTGATGGATGAGAGGAGGGGCTGCAATGACTAATGGGCCACAGGCCTTCCTATAGTAACTCATTTCTGCTGGAAGGTCCAAGAAAGAGAGTAGGAAATGAAGAAAGGCTGTGATAGAGTGATCGAGCGGAAAGGGGAATAGATGGAAGAATACAATGTGCCCTACAAGCAGAAAAGTACAGTCAACCAGTCAATCTCACAGCTTGTCCCGCGAGAGTGAATTTTTGCTCACCCAAAAAAAAAAAAAAAACTAACTCAAAGTAACTTCACTGGAGAATATTTTGCCTGAATGGATGAGAATTCATGTCGATGCGCAAAACGGCAGAGATCCTCACAGGCCTCGAGGTCTGTTGGGAACTCTTGCCCTGCGCTTGTTCTTTTCGTGTGAAGAAGCATGCAGCTTCGTCTAGACTCTTAAATTGAACATGTGTCCATTATTTATGTTTCAGTAAAAGTAGGGAAGTCACCAATGGGAATTTCTGATGCCGGTTTAAGCCAATCTCTACGATTTATTGTACCCCTACTTCATATCTTTAACCCATTCAGGGACAGCGGTCACTACAATGGACAACCTATCATGCTCTCAGGTTACAGGTTATCATTATTGGTGCATGAAAGGGTTAAACTAACAATTGTGAATCTAAGGATGGGAAAGTTAGTATCACAGCAGCAACGCTACTAGATCACGAGCAAATATTCGTTTGTGGCACTGCTAGAGGAGCATGGATGTACACGGCAGGGGTATTATCATTGGATATTTGTGTTTTGTTGTTGATGTTGTTTTTTTTTCTTTCCTCTTTTATCCATGTAATTGTTTTTATGTACACAACATAGGGAAATAAAATAACCAAAATCGGGATACTGCATCTTGTCCATATATTTACCAGAGCACGATATCATATATGACATTGTAACATAGTGTATATCATTTGAATGACTTAATTCCCTCACCCAGAAAAAAATAAACGATAAAGAATCAGATCGATAAGCAGTATTGATAATGGAATGGGAAACATTCAATTCTTATCAATTCCCATCCCGAAATTGTGGCTGTCTTTATAAAATTGTTGACCGGTGGCGACTATCATGCAAAAAAAAAAAAAAAAAATCTGAACAAGCCGATAAAATTGGGTTCCATTTTTCCAGTTTGTTCAGTGATGAGCAGGACACTTTATCTCCGAGTGCATTAACTTTGTTTGAATTTGGTCAGTTCAGCACAGCAAGGAGCCACTGTTGGCCCACTTTCAGATTAGAGATGCCAAGACACACTGTCACTTTGCTCGGCCAAGAAGCCCAGTGATTTGGCCTCGCTTCTATTTTTCATCATCATTTTCAGTTTAACCTTTACTTGAACTACCCTAAGTTCACCGCAGTAATTCTTCAATTTTAAAGAATCGCACACCCGCAAATCTGACGCAAAGCTACCTTGGAAAAGTGTGGGCGTTCGGGGCTTTTCAGTCGCTTGAGCTGTCATAAAGCTGAGTTGATAATGGAATTTTCATTGGGTGAATAGTTCTCTTTCGCCCTGTGAGGTGGACTTGCATGCACAACGCCGTCATGATCCGCAGCCTAACTGCTGCGGAATCGACGCGTTTGGTCTATTTGGCCTAAATTGAGGCTGCTGTCAGTTCAAATTGGCCATCAATGTATTCGCAGTAGCATAGTTGGTCAGTGGGCTGTGCCAGGGGACAAGCTGCTACAGCCGGCAGGCCAGAGTGGAGGATTAAATGATTATCTTCAAGGTGTTCGAACAGCATTAGGCCATAAGCCAAGCTTATTAGACAACATACCTCTGCCACACATCACACATGTCCACTAGACGGACAACAAAACATTTGCAACTTTCACATACATGAATCTCATTTAAATATGAAATATATATCATTAACCCTTTTGAAGGCGGCATGGTGGTCGACTCTCAGTGCAGAGGTTCAGCGTTCGATTCTGGCTCCGGCCTTCCTGTGTAGAATTTGCATGTTCTCCCCGTGCCTGCGTGGGTTTTTCTCTGGGTACTCCGGTTTCCTCCAGCATTCCAAAAACATGCATGGCGGGTTAATGGAACACTCTAAATTGTCCCTAGGTGTGAGTTTGAGTGCGGGTGGTCGTTCGTCCCTGTGCGCCCTGCGACTGACCCAGTCATCTTCCGGCCGTAGACGGGGTACACCCTGAAATGGTTGCCAGCCAATCGCAGGGCACACATTGACCAACAACCATCCACGCTCACACTCACAACTAGGGACAATTTAGAGTGTCCTATTAACCTGTCACGCATGTTTTTTGTAACGTGGGAGAAAACCGGAATACCCAGAGAAAACCCACACAGACACAAAAAGAACATGCAAACTCCACACAGGAAGGCTGGAGCCGAAATCAAACCCTGCACCTCTACGCTGTGAGGTGGACGTGCTAACCAATTGTTTGTTTGTTTGTTTGTTTGTTTACTTCCCCTCTGCAAAGTAAATCATTTTTCATTTCAGTTGAACTGTACATGTGATAGGTCACATACTGTAAATGGTGGTGTGGGGGGGGGAGTCTTGAAATGATTTATTATGGTCTTCCTCGCTTTTATATGGGCGATGTGTTCCATGCTACAACAACCATGCTTCAAGTCCCATTTTCCCAAAGGTGTATTGATGATTGAAAATTTTAGACCCTAATAGTAAAGACAATCAATCTTAACCAATCCCCACTAGCCACCTTCATAAATCTAAATGGCATTTCACGTTATGATAATAGATTCGCCATTCAGCCATTTGTAAATGTCATACTTGGCCTTCCCCTCCCATTCCACACACATTCCCGCACGTGTCCATGGAGGTTTTCATACTTTCTGCTCACTCTACTCTCCAAACTGTAATCCGAACACGCCAACAAGGAGAGAAAATGTAACCTGGCCTGAGAACAGTAATCCCGTCAACCTGGAATCCTCCCCCAAAATAGCAGTACAGATCATCAAAAAAATAAAGTAAATCCTCAATCACGGGAGGATGAATCCAAAAGTCATGATGAGATGGTAATTTACATTTCAACAGTTTCACACTGCAGTGGTGCTGCATTCTTTACAAACAGGAATATCAATGGCAGCTTCATTTGGTGTGGTGAATAATCCCACCAATGTATTCCCACACTGTCTCCATTCAGTGGAAACAGAGATTAGAAATTCAAACAACATCCCTTATTAACAGCTCCAAGAAGCCTTGCACCATGTCTAACATATTTCCACACATTCCTTCTTCAGTCATGTTTTTCTCTTAGAACTTTAACCATGATTTGAGTCTGTCGAGCTCCACTACGCCACCAAAAAATATGTTTGATGCCTTTCCACTGCCCTCCATAATTATTGGCAACCCTGGTTAACATGTGTTCTTCGGCTTCTTATAAATTCATTTTTTTCTTCCTCTAAATAATATAGGGCCAAACTTGAACACAAGAGGCAAAGCCAACCTTTGTACAACCCCATCCAGTTTGTCAACAAAACAGCACTTAATCTTTTTCAATGTTTCACAAGATGTGAGAATGCAGAAAGAGTGATCTTGGACCATCTTTCTTTGCACAGTCCCTCTAAATCCTCCAGCGGTCTCTGTCCTCTCCTCTGCACTTTCCTCTTTAGCTCACGCCACAGCTTTTCAATGGAGTTGAGGTCTGGGGATGAGATGGCCATGGGAGGGGTTTGATTCTCTAACTGTGAACAATTTCTACAGTTTTCAGTGTGAGCATATGCTTCTGCAATAAATAAAAAGTGAATTTGTGTTCAGGCTTTTAACAGATTTTAACCAATTGTGCCAATAATTATAGATTCGCCAGAAAAGCTACCGTTTTGTTTTGTTTTTTCTAAATTGTGAAATGCAATTAGTGGAAACTCACTTGAAAAAGCATGAGATTTTTTTTTCAGGAATTGTAAAGAAAATAAGCCCCAACCCTAAAGATAACCCTTTTGCACATCTTGTGCCGCCCCACAACATGAAATGGCCATATTAATGCTTATCCAAAATTCGTAAAGCTTTGTGAATAAATATATGCACAACGATTGCTCAAAACTGACATATTTGCAAGGGTTTCTTGCAAACAAAAAAATTTTGATAGTCAATGAATCATATGTATTTTCTTTTAAAATTATGGTAAAACAGTGTTATGTCTGCCATGCCGGCTGCGCTGTACAAAAAAAATGTGTCAGTCACTTTTGAGGGATCAGTATTGCTGTACTGCCACAGTCTTGATGAGGCCGGGATGAAAATATATTTTGAAAAAAAGCAAGCGCTGCATAAATTACTGTATTTTAATGCCCTTTGGAACATAGTGTGCAATTCTGATTTTGTGAGTGAAACTCAACAGACTCACCCTCTCCCACACTAAACCTTATCTCCGCTTTCAGAATCTATTCCTCCCCAAAAAAAGAATGTCTGATCTGAAAACTCTCGCTTACAGTAAGATTTGGTTCGGTAAGACACTTGAAAGGGCTTTGAAATGAATACGCCACAACTGTAAAACCCCTGCCAGCTTTAAGATTACGGCAAAGTAGTACTTGTAAATTCCATCGTGTGAGTGTCTTTTGAATGTAAGATGCCAAATTGCCTCCAGACCTTATCGTAAGATTTTATACATAAGCAAATGAGCTGTAATTAATGGAAATGGCTATAATTGGATGTTCTTCAAAAAAAAAACAAAAAAAAAAACACTCAACTGTGCCATCTTTGAAACTATGACAAGTTAGAATGTGGAATGGTTGGGAGTGGAGTATAGGAGTCCCTAAATCCCGCAATCCTTTTTTGGGATTCCGAAACAAAATACACATTCTACGATCTAATTTAGCAATGAAGCCACACCACCAAAGACTCCCCCCCCAACTCTCTCTCCCTCCCAACCCACAAAAACAAGCTCGCTGCATAATTAACATAAATGAGGCTTATTCCGTCATGAAATGTAAACGTGATCAAAGCGAGCCAGACAGCTGCACAGATTCCACGTGCAACAAACAAAAGATGGGCTTCCCCGTGCGCGCGTTTGTGTGCGTGCGTGCGTGCGTGCGTGCTGCGTGCGTACGCTTACCGCACAGCAGCTGCATCCAGGCGCAGGTCTTGTACACGGTGGAGGTGTTGCAGAAGAAGAAGAGTGCCATGCAGGCGATGCAGCCGATGATGAGCACCATGGAGAGCAGCACGAACACCGAGGCCGCCTTGAAGGCTCCTGATGGGATGGAGCTGAAGTCGGAGAAGCTGCCCACGCAGGTGAGCTCCCGGCTGGGCGATGGCCCGGTGCCCACGCAGTAGTGGAAGAGGCCGAAGTAGCCGACCTGCTGCGTGTTGACGCTGTCGCCGATCCAGTAGGGCTGGATGAAGACCACCACGTTGACGATGGCGAAGCAGATGGTGAAGATGGCCCACAGCACCCCGACGGCCCGCGGGTTGTAGTTGTAGTTGTAATTGCCGTGATAGATCTTGGAGGCTTCTTGGGAAGGCAACATGTTTGCTCCTCTTCTTTAAAAAAAAAGAAAGAAAGAAAGATAGAAATCTCCCTCTTTCTTTACGCCCCCGTCCTCTGCCCCTGTACACCTTCCCAAAAAAGGAAATCAAACCCACACAAAAAAGACACTTTTCACCATCCACTTAATGGCCAAGCTGGATGTGGCTCTTTCTCCAATATAGGCCGAGTATGACGGATAAAATGCTACGTGGAAAAAATACAAAAATCATTGCCTACCTACAGTAGCCTACTAATGAATAATTCACCACGACAAGTGATTTAACATTGCTCGTTTTCCTTGGGGCCACACCATGAATGATTAAAAACAAAAATCCATAAAAAAAAAAGGGGGGGGGGGGTCTTTATTTCACAGTCTTCGGCTCGACGTTGTCATTTAAAGCGGCTTTCCGTGCTCCATCAGCCCAGTAGATGTTTTCATGGTGTCCATCGAGCGTCCAAGAGGGGTGAATGGAAATACTGTCCTATTTCGTCCCTTTTTTTTTAATTTACCTTCCCGTGCATCCGTGGGGTACTCCCCGACTCTGTCTCGCCTAGATGGCTACGTAAGATGTGCAAATGAAGCCGAAGGAGGGAAAATAAACGATAGAGGAGGAGAAAAGGGTCTAGGATGCAGGAGACCGAGAAGAGGCGTAATCTCGAAGAAGCCTCCTCTGTCAAATTCGAGCAGTCCTTTCTTGTAAATCCACAATTCTCCACCGCCTCGACTCCATCATCATCATGTTTCTCACCGGACAGTCTTTATCCTCAACGTCTATCCCCCCCGCCGCCTCCCCCCTCTCTCCTTTTCTCTCTTGATATTTCTCTCTCGCTCGCTCTCTCCTCCGTCCTCCTCCTCCTGCTCTCGCTCCTCTGCGCGCACCCCGGGAAGACGCTGATGTTTGTACTGATGACAGCGAGGGGGCGCGTTCACGTGCGCGGCCAGGGTAGGCGGGGGGTGTTGGAGTGCGGGGTGAGGGCGGGG
>NW_017805839.1:2135246-2178108 GCF_001891065.2 Hippocampus comes | reverse complement strand
GGGCGGCGGACGTTTGCGTCAAAGCGTGCCACCGCTGGTTTCATTTTGAATTAAAATTGCAGGTTGTCACGCCCACCTTGATTGGAAGGGCTTGACTTTCCAAAATGTGAGTCAAGTGAAGTGGCGGAGACCATGTTTGCTCTTTTGAGCTCTGGTGCTTCCAATGTTTGGAAGACAGTGGTGCATGCCAGTGGAATCATGTGATGAAAGACCCTAATATCTGGATTCAAGGATTCGAACACTGTATTTTTTTGATGCATGAAAAATCATTGAAAATCAATTTAACGTAATTAACGTTATTTGTTTTTCAATCTGACGCTCTTTTGTACTGTTTGTCCTCATTAGGGTGGCGGATCATGGGGGCCGTCCCAAATTGACATTGGGCGAGAGGTGGGGTTTCTCCTGCTGACAACACAATTGAAGCGTGTAACTGAAACAGACTGCAAGGAAAGCCAGACGCGACAAGAATAAACTCTTAAATTATTCTACCTAACATTGTATATAGCACCATATTGAGTTAAATGTCGCTCACTCAGCATCCTTTGCAGCCTGGTCGTCCCAGAAGGGCAATTTCTCCCATCTGTGCCACCTTTTCAAGGTTTGTGTGTGTGTGTGTGTGTGTGCGTGTGTTTCTTTTTTCCTTGACCTCTTATGTGTCAAGATCAGGCAATATCACTTATGTGTCAACTTTATGCCCGTGAAGCCCTCTGAGACGTTTCTGTGATTAGAAGCTGTATAAGTAAATTTGACTTGACTTGAATACAAAGATTGACCAGTTGATATTGGGTCACAGACTTGATGTAGTTATTGAAAGTAAATTACTTACAACTACATTTTAGGTCGTAGAATTTGATATGGTGGGTCAAAAAAAAAAAACAGGTCGGTAATGGTGACCAGCCACGACCCACTTCCTTTACTACCCACCACCTGGCTACCACCTTGCCTCTTCCATCTTGCTCCCTATCTCACAGCAGGCTTAGGCTGCCGCCTCCCCCAATCAGTTCCTACTGCCTTCTTCCTCTCAATTCCTATAATTCCAACCTCCGTCAGCAACTTCCAGGCTGATTGGGCTGGGATGCCTCTGCACCCTACTTCAATTAGACCAAACAACGTTTTCCAGTCTTTATCCCTGCAGTCCTGCAGACATGGTGATCAGATTCCTCTTCACATCCCCATTCCCACACCACTATAAGCCCCACAAGGATGATCTGTTTTTTCTTTCTTTCATGAAGAACAGGACTGCTTCTAGGTGCAAGGTTGTGTGGACAACATCGGGGCATGGAGTTTTTGCTTCCTATTCAGTCTTAGATCCCACACTTTGATTAATTTAAGGAGACTCGTTCTGCTTTCATTAGCCGCCGGTTTTGCCCCCTCCCTGACAAAATCAATAGCAAGTGGCAGCTATCTCGCGAGATGATGTTTCTGTGTTTTTGCTTGCTCTAGGATGACAGCAAGCACGGCTAAAACATGTGTCTCACCATCTGTATCTGCCCGGCAACAGAGTGGTGGTGCATTCTGACAATGTATGCCATGGTCCCACTTTTCAGAACTTGAACTTTGTGTTGTCTCTCATACCCTATCTGTGAGTAGTTAGTTACTGGGGTTGGTAGATACCGAATAGCTTGAGCCACCACAGGTCTGCCCATGTTAGCTTTAGCCATGTTAGCTCCATGGGATGTCTAGTTCTGCCGAGACCGTAAACTCTTCTTTTCCTTGAATTGAGCTCTCCCCACTTAAAATAATGTATATTAAAGTCATTGCAAAACAATACAATAATTTGCTCACCTAAAAATGCAATGATTTAATAAAAATAATGTTTATAAATAAATAAAAAAATGTATATATATCTATAAATATATAAATAAAAATTTTAAATTGTATATAAAAGTGTTCCCAACCTTTAATGAGCCAAGAACACCCTTTTTACATCAGAATCAAATCTGACGGTACATCGGCAAACTAAAATGTATAAAAAGTCTGAATATTGAAATAAAATCTCATAATTTAGTCACAAATTGAAGTACTCAGTTTGAAATCTGGGGCTGTTTAGTTGAACATAAAACTGATACAATCGTAAGGAGTAATGACTTATTCTGTCATATGAATGACAACAAGTTTATTGTATACATGCTGATTTCAGGCTGAACTGTTGAATTCTCAGTCTCCCTGATCTACAGTACGGCTCTTTCTCTTCCTTCCTCTTTCCCTTTAACACTGGTTAACTCCTATTCATCTTCTTCAAACCCCATATAAAAGTACACTTATAATTACAAACGAAAACGCTACAGCCTCTCTTGTAGTAAATCGTTTTATAGAGGTCAAAATAAAACAATGTTGAAAATGGTATTAAGCTTCAAAATGCTACTGTTTTTTTGTTTTTTTTTGCTGCCATTTTTAGAAAGACAAAAGAAGGGGTAATTGTTTTTGGTTTTTGGAGGGGAGGGGGTGTTTTTTTTTTTGTTGTTTTTTTTTTTGGGGGGGGGAATCATTAATTTTTTGGATTAATTAATTTAAAATTCCCCACAGACAGTCTCCCAAATGTTCCCGGAAGAATGTATTCTGTTTGGCTGTATGTCTGTGATTATTTTTTTTAATTTTTTTAATGGACACTGATTCATCAACTGGGGTAACACGTACAACAATGTGCCTTGATCTTCACAGATGACAATTGTATCTCTCTTCCTGTGTGTTCAATATAGTCTTGTTTTCTGCAAGGCCAGGTGTTGTGTACAACTAACCTCTGTCCTCTGTCCATAAAAAGCCATGTAATGCTCATGGGACAGACGCATCTGCCATCCAGCCAGCACATTCATGCAAAACTAGGTCAAGATGTGTGTGCGTGTGTGTGCATGCATGCATGTGTGTGTGTGTGTGTGTTTGTGTGTGTGTGTGTGTGTGTGTGTGTGCGCACATACGTGTATGCATGAAGGTTAAAGGTTATGTGGTCTTTGATTTTGTGACAGTACATACCTGCACATGATGGAGAAAATAGAAAATAAGTAATGTCCTGCATGTTTTTCACGTGACTTTTTTTTTTTTTTTATGTCTTCAGGCATTGTGTTGCATTTTTAGGTTGTACTGCACGGCACATCTGGATTGTGTCTCGAACAAACATGCAAACATGACCTTATCTCCCTCAACACTCAGACTCTGTATCTTCAACCTGAGGCATTATGTTATATGTTGGGTCCAAAAGGGGATTTGACAGGCGGCGTACATGAACGCGCGTGTGTGTGTGTGTGTGTGTGTGTGGGCATTTACTTTGATACGTATGTAGTCATTTCCTGTGTGCACAAAAAAATATGTGCACTCGTCGAAGCGTGTTAATGCATGTGCTAAAACTGGCAGAGTGAAAGGTGCAATGTAGCTGCTGAAGTGAGGACATGTCATGAGAGAGAAAATAGACTGTTCAAGCTGTGTATGCCTCCTGAGGACTCAGGTGTTTTCTCAGTGGATGATGGAGGAAGAGATGCAGGGAGTTGTGTGTTTTGTTTGAGTGTGTGTGTGTGAGAGAGAGAGAGAGAGAGAGAGAGAGAGAGAGAGAGAGAGAGAGAGAGAGAGAGAGAGAGAGAGAGAGAGAGCTGAAAGTGTCAGGCTGAGGCAAGTGATCAGAGGGCAGAATAATGCCAGCCTCATCCTTATAGGGAGAGGTGTTTGCCTCAGTCTCTGCCACACTTTGTAGTTTTTATTATATTTCGTATGACTGTTGAACACCCACAGTGTTGCCTACTGTAATGCATTCCTACTGTCATGCATATTTTTAATCTGACTTTTATGTACAGTTCAGGAAAAAAAATATATTCACATATGCAGAACAGTCAAAATCATATTGGTTGGACATAAGTGATATAAATAGTCTACACACCCCTGGTGAAATGACAGGTGTTTGTAATGTTAAAAAAAAAAAAAAAACAGCAAAACCAAGAGAAATCTTTTTTTTTTTCCGAGCATAAGTATGATCTAGATTAGAACGTATACAATTCTATTGAAAATAAAAAGGAAATCTTTTCAAGAGGAAGTAAAAATGAACACCTGAGATCATCTGGTTGCACAAATGTGCACACAAGTGGTGTCACATTGCGAGGTGGTGGTGGACCCCAAAAAGCAGTCAAGAGGGAGGAGCAGGGTGTACTTCACAAATTGTATTAAAACAAAAAGAAAACTAAATTCAAAACAAAAATAATCCAAAGTAGCAAACAAAACCATGACTGAAGCAAAAACTAACCATGATCGACATGAGAACAAACACACAAACAGCAACAAAGAAACAAACAAGCAACAATGACCCTACACTGAGTGGTCGTGCAGGGAGTCCTTTTAAAGCACTAATTAGATAACGACCAACAGGTGTGCAGCTGCAGGGGGGAGCCCTACAGTGCCACCTGTTGGTCACAAACAGAATCATGACAAGTGGCAATGTAGGAGTGTTCAGAATTAAAGGGGAAGTCAAGTGTTTGACAATATGTGGCGGCCATTTTGCCACTTGCTGTCGCCTGAAAATGAGATCACAGTTCCTCAGGACTCAGGTAGCGACCATTCAACTGTTTTCTGAAGCTGAGCCATGATTGATTGTTATCATGAGACAGACAAAAACAGATGGCTTGTTATGAGTTATGTTTTTGTTTGGATTACACTTGGTTTTGTTCCCTCATGCCTATTTTGTCTCCACCTGTTCTTGTCATCCGGGTCCCTTGGACCAACCAATCAGCTCCTTCAACCCTTTGTGTCTTGTCCAGGTGTTTCTCGTTGTCTCGTCACTTTGCTTGTATTTTGTTCACTGGGTTCGGTCAGTGTTTGTTGGCTCATTGTGTGTGCCTGTCGTAAGTCATTGGGCTGTTTGTTACTTCGGTTTCATGTGGTTTTCAGAAGTTTGTGTATTTGAGTTCGTTTTTCCTCAGTGTACTCCTGCATGTATTTTTTTGTTAATGTATTTTGTTCAGTCCACCCTGGCTGCTCCTCTTGCCTCCCTGCTTTTTGGGTCCTCTACTACCGCGCTAAACCTGACAAAATGCTTAAATCCATATTCCACAGACGCAATGTCAGAATGCTGTGTTTAGACAAGTGGGGCTGCATAGAAGATATTCTTGTAAAGACAATTTTCGGGTTGACTTCCCTTTTAAGAAGAAGCCTGAAGGTTTTGTACTAACACTGACTGCTGCTGCTATTTGAAACTGTAGTTCAAAGTGTTTTGTTTTGGGGGTATTTGGGGGTAAGATAAGACTTCCATCTTGACACCCTACCCTGTAGCCCCAGCTATAGATGATGACAAATTGTCACATGAAAATAAACAGCCAGTACGTGCCAGCAATTCCTGCAACTCCGTCAATGTTGCTGTAGACCTTTTGATAGGCCTTTGTGACCACTTCTTACCTTCCCATCTATTTTGGAGAGACATAAAACTCTTGGTAATATCGGTGTTGTTCCTTTGCAAATTGAATGCCTTCGAAATTCTTTGGCCCACTTCTACTCCTGATACCTTTGAATAAGGGGCGCTCTCTGTTACATTGGAATCTCTCTGTAAACCACGGCCTGTGCAATAAAATGTGACTAGAAAATTGTCACTAATAGATTACTGGAACGCAGTTGAGCTTCATCTGGTTTTAATCAGAGGCACTTTAAATGGTGGAAGTTCTGTGCTCTCTTCTATTAATAAGATTCGATGGGTTAAATCCGAGCACAGCCACAATCCCAGGTTCCCACAGGGTGTGCACGTACATCGATTATTTTTACTGAACAACAACAATAATGAAAATGTTGTTGTACATGTTGTAGGTCACATTAAGGTTGGATTATCTTTTGAAATGATTTATGGTGGTCTCATTTGTTCAAATCGCATACACTTGTCATTTGAACAGGGGTGTGTAGACTTTTAATATCCTCCGTTCTACAAAGTCATAGTAGTAGTCCATGGACATCTTGCAGATGAACACTGTTATAGCTTTCCTGCAGATGGCAGTAATGTCACAATGATGAATGGTAGAGTTTAAAAAAAAAAAATGCATCTGCTATCGGTGAGTGTTTTTATACCTTGATTCATTTCACACTTGGATTCCCTCCACGCCCCTCCACAATGTCTTCTGGAAATCGTCGGAGTCGTTTTGGAGTGAACATGCAAGTGAGGGTACCATGAAGTACAAATAAAAAGATAATTTAAGAGGGTGTGACAAAATCTTTGACCGTTAGTGTACAGCAACAAAAACAATGACAGCGACATCAGTTTGGAGGAATCATTTGGCAGTTCCAGAATAGCACGCACTGGATGAATACAAGAACACCTACCGACGGACTACATAGTTCTGTGTGTGTGTGTGTGTGTGTGTGTGTGTGTGTGTGTGTGTGTGTGTTTATTACGATGGCAGGTGAGTTGGAGATACAATTCACACACACCTCTACATCTATGGCTATTTTAATTTAATGGGATTAACATGCTAAACACTTCTCACCGTGTCATCCCAGTCAAGATGGAATAGTGGCAATTTAAATCAAGACTTGTATACCTTAAATGCCCCAGCATGCAACGTTATGTAAAATACCATGCCGTTTCTCATGACTAACTGATATACTGCAGCAATTAAAATATTGCCTTTTTCTGTGTGTGTTTCTGACACGGGAGAAACGAGGAATGGGCCGAATCCTCGTGCAACTCCATATTGTCGCCACTAGAGTGCAGCATTTAATTAAAACTGGCTATAGGATGCTAAAAGGATGAATCTTGTAAATTTCATTTTCATGGCGCATCCATTCTGCTCATACCACTTGAATAAATTATTTTCACTCATTATAAGGAAGGTGACATTCAAATAGCAGGGGCTGATAAGTTTTGATTGAATGGGATGCCTCAGTGACCTGCAATGAAAGAATTCGGTGATAATTTGCAAAATTAATGTGATTGAGCAAACCGTGCAATCGCAACTATGTTTTCAAATTATGGAAGGTTTTTATGAGCAGTTTAGCCATACTGTATGTCAATTTTTTTTTTGACACAACCGTTATTTTAAATCAAGCAGAAAAGTGGATGATCTCACAGAGGATTGAGGGTGTTCTCTTTCATGGAAATGAGACCACGGTCACTCCACTGCCTTGTACTCTGGGGCCACTGCAAATATGCCTGTCATTTCCATGACAACCAGGGGCAGGACAAGGGGTTGTGATGAGGTGAGGGCTAATATGTCACAGCATGAAGAAAAAAGCCAGCACCCACTCGAAAATTGTTTTTACTTATTTCACTCAATTGAGGCAGCAATTCAACACCAAGTGGTCAAAATGACACCCTAAGAGTATCCTTTACCATCGAATAAACGCTTGAATATTGACACCGATCTGTGCATGTGCTGCATGCAGCTTACAGCAGCAAACTCAGATACATACCTTCTGTACCCTCAATGACAACATGATAAGAAGCTAATGCTGATAACGCTGATATCTAAGGCTTATTTCTGTTTACAATGAGACTCTGCTTACCCTTTAACTTTGACACGATAATGCTTCTGCGGAGTCTGGCGGGCGGCTCTTCACTCAACCGAGCTGACAAGTCACAGACAGAAACTTTTTATATGGGGGCGATGGATTTCAAATTAGCTGCACAGCTACATCACACTACCACAATATTCAGAAAGGCTCTAGAACAAACATATTTTCATTAATAGGCAGCTAGCAGCTCATTTGCTTGGTTGTGTAATGATATGTTTGATGTGTGATCTGGGACTCCATTACACTGTACATGGAAGTGTATTATTTACCTACAATACTAATCCTGTACAGTATATTCATCATTCTATGAATTGCATTCATTAGTAATTTCATAATGTTTTCATATTAGACATTTTTCCAGCCTCAAGGTTGACAATTTATACAGACAAGTAACAGTCCTGTCTTCCAGCCTCAAACCGTCAAGGCCACATGGTTCTAAGAAGGACTGTTTCGTCCCACATAAACGTCAACACAATTCGTTGAAAAGTCAATGTTCCATCTGTCCCTTTTAACTTAAGTGACAAGAGTGTGATGAAAACTGTATCCGCTAAGTGTTAAAGTTGGTCTTCACTCCTTTGAGTGCACTGTAAAAAAATAAAGGCAATCAAACAGTTTGCTAAAAAACATAACAAGGAGAAAGCAAGCTGGTGATTGACTAGCAAGCTGACATTGCTTCGGGCTAACATTAGCGATTCACCACACTCTCTGGACAATGTCTTTATGTTGCGTTCTTACTTAAAGGAAGGATTCTTGAATTTTACATGAGACTTGGTGGGTGGTAATTAATTCCTTTAGCTTGGAAACATGCATAAGAGTTGAAAAATACACCTTGATATTGATCTAATTCACTTTTATGGCAACATGCGTCCAACAAGACGCAATTTATGTAATTTCCTGCTGGACTGTAGGCACACATTGGACAATGAGGAGGACACAAAGAAAAACAATGGCGTAACGCGTGGCAAAAATTTGCAAGGGGTGCGGCAGGAAATGGTAAACATGGTGCACAATGGCATGATATTTCACAATTTTTACAAAAACTATTTTTACGTAAATTGTGTCGTCTCTCCATGTGCACAACTGCACATGAACAGGCAGGCATGCAAACTTGTGTAGTGAACATACACGGGACAAGGAATGATTTACATTTGGAGAGGAGACATGCCATGCAAGTAACATTAAAAACAAATGCTGTGCCGGGGGAATTTTAACGGGAAAGAAATGGCAAATAAGTTTAACTGCCCGAGGGAGGATCTGCTTTCTTTCAACTCTTTGAATTTCCTGAAGGGTGCAAGCGCCATTGTGGGCGTTATGTCCACAATGCAAGCGTAGTCTGCACTCGATAATTAAGCCGCTGAGACACCGGACCAGAACAGCACTCTGACCTTCATGCGTATAACGTCGGAGGGCATATTAATTACAGTGTAAGAAAAACCCAAAACATGTATGATACCAAAACTGTGACTCCGCTAAATGACAAAAGACGACTTACAAAGAGAATACAAAAATGTGGCGAGAGTAGTATGTGGCGTGAATAAGAGAACCTTTAGAAAATTCAACACTTGGTGACAGAGTCGTGAGGAATAATCTGACAACCGGTTGTCAGCATGGCAGTTCTTTTCTCCCTGGTTGATTAGGATGTGTAACAGGTGCGCCGCTCGAGGGAACCGTCCATCACCCCGGCTGGAGACGGAAACAAAACAGAACAGAGTCATGACAAGCGGTATCCCTTGAAATTCTCTGTAATGCTGTACACTTGTCATCTGTTTGTGGCTGACAAGCAACTTTTGGCATGCATCAATGCCACACCACCCCAACCTCTTTGAATTAATCTTTAACGTTGGATGTGCAACGCTATAGTGAAGTGAGAACGTCACAGTTCGAACATCATCGGTTCGACCTCCAAATTATTGTTGGACTTTTATTTTCCCCTGAAAAGTTTAATCCAAGGTTTGGGGCCTTCATCTGTCAAGATTCGATTGCATTTCAGTCTCTATGAATCAAATGGGATCATGATTTCAAAGGCTGCAGGCAGCTCTTCGTGGGATCAAACTGTGTTCAATGTATAATAGGAGGGAGAAGCTTAAACACCCACCTGGCTTTAGTATCTGGTGTCTTCCCTGCACAGTTGAATGGAAATCAAACAGGATTTCTACTCCTTGGATAACTATCTGTCAGTCCACAAGCACACTCTGCACACGGAGCTTTGCTGTCCACTTCATCATCCGATTTCATAGATAACCATAAATTTAGAGGGTAAAACTACTAGAGTTGTATCATTTCCTCAGATACATATGACCTTGGTCTGTCATTCTGTATTTTTTCTTTCCTCAATTTCGGCACAACAGCTTGAAAAAAAGGCTGAAGAAATATCCTCTATTAGTCACTAGGACGGCCTATACGCAGTGCACCCAAATCACAGCGATGTCTATTCACACTCATAATGATTCAGAAATGTGCACACTCCATCAGCCTGAGTATTCATGAATTTAGGGCCTATTGTTATTTTTGCTTCAATGCTTAAAATTTAAAAGACGACTCACACATGAGGTGACTAATAAGACAAGTTGTCATTTCTGTCATGAGCTAAATGATCACACTTGCATGAGCAGTTTGATTAAGTGCTCCACTGAAAAGACGGTTCACTCAGTGATGCAATCACTCCCGAATAAGTGAATCAAATATTCAAGTAAAAGTTTTGGACGTGTTCAAAAAAGAGCAGGCAATCATTTTGATGTGATTCCTGCTTCTTGCCACATTAAACTTTTGGGGGTTCCTCAGGGAATACTTGCTCTTGCTCCCCATAGACTCCTGCTATGTGTGCCATATACAATTCTAGTATGCACATGACATTATAGGCATAACTGCACATCCATACAACAGATTGTAGTTTTTTTTCTTTAAAAAAACAACAACAGAACATATCATTTATATATGAATGATGCATTGGATTGGATGCTGTGCAATGCTTGTACAACCACTTTAAGGATTCACAGGGTATTTCATGATATGGTGTTTTCAATGTGAGGAGTCATTTGTTTTTGGATATTCCTTTCATTTTTCATTCACTCTGTAAGAAGTGTTTTGTAAGGAATTGGCTCTCTTGTGTGGAGCTGATGATGATTATTGTTCACTGTGTCTTAGTGTAATTGAGCCTAAACAGTGTACTACTTGGCCACAACCAGCAGAGGCGGTGTTGATTCAATGTCAATTACTAAATACTGAAGTACAAACCGGCATGGGCTGTGGGAAGTTGACCCATGCAGTGCTCCTATATCACACGACTCTTCTGGGCAGTGTTATTCCACAAAAGAATTGAAATGGGACTTCCGAACATCCGCCATAAAGATATTATCTCTCTCCTGTGGTTGAGAGGAAAGAAATTTCATCTGTGCGGTATGTTGCGCATAGAGCACATTTGACAATAAAGTTGACTTGAACTTGAACTTGACAAAAGAAATTCCTCGAGTAGATACTTTTCACTGTACAATACTCAGTCTCAACTCAACTGTATTTATAAAGCACTTTAAAATAACCATTGCTGTAAACAAAGTGCTGAACATGGCGCAAAATTAAATCACACAGCAACAAACGATAAAACAATTAGAGGCACCAAAACAGTGACTCATGTTGAGTCAAAAGCCAAAGAATAAAAATGAATTTTAAGATGAGTTTTAAAGATGGTCAGTGAGGGGGCTTGCCGAATGATCAGAGGAAGGTCATTCCAAACAGAAGGACTGGCATTGGAAAAGGTTTGATCCTATCTGAGCCTTAGGTTAGTCCTGAATACCACTAATAGCGTCTGGTCCGTAGACCGGGCAGGTGCATGGGGTGAGTCCATTTAAAGATTTGAAAAAAAATAATTGAATCTTTAAAAGAACTCTAAAATCTACACAGGGAGCCAGAGTAGGATGTGCTCCCTGTTATGAGTACTGCTTAAGACGCGAGCAGCAGCATTTTGGACCAACTGGAGGCGCTTGATGGAGGATTGGCTGTCTCCAAAATAAAGTTCCTTACAGTCATCCAAATGAGATGTGACAAAGGAATGAATTACTATTCGGAAAGGAGAGGCTTTACTTTGGCCAGCTGCCAAAGATGAAAGAAGCTGGATTTAACAACAGCAGCAATGTAATATCATTGTCCAGTTCAACAATAACATTTTTTTGAAATCCTGCCATCTATTTATGATTTATTACTGTGACTGAAATCGCAGGGGAAGCATTGGAGCATTCCTTATTGCTAAACTGTTCAGTTTCTACTAAAATTAAATCGTCTTATTATTCTATTAGAGTCTGTTTACGGGGATATTCTGTTATTTAAGTGATTTTTGGGGACCTATTTGTCTGATTATAAAAAGAAAATATTCCATTTTTAATGCTCATAAGGAATTACAGAACATCATGTAGCAGTTAACTGTATATGGTACAGTATATTGAAATTCACTTGAGAGGCTCCAACAATTAAACAAAAAGCAAAAAGACTCTTCTTTTCTATGCTGACAGAGATGAACCCATGTGATTCTGGGCATATTAAACATTTATTTGTCCTAATGCTGAGTTTGTTTGAGGTACGGTGTATGCTTCCAAAGTGCACCTCTTTCAGGGTGATTACACAAAAGCTGCAAGCTAGAGTGGTGAAACACAGGCCATGGAAGAAGAGCTCATTAAATTTGGAAGCAGAAATGTTTAACATTTTAAAATATCACAGTAATGCAGTTGGAGCGCCTTCTCTCTGTAGACTGTACTTCATCTTCTTTAATAAAAAGGTAGTACTTCTATTTTTCAATACCTAAAGACCATATATGTTTGCATATTGGATAAAAAAAAACATTGTATTCCTCGTTGATTGTTATCTTTAATTTCTCATTTGGCAAAATGGGTTGTCACTTGTATAGCACTTTTCTACCTCAGTTACTCAAAGCGCTTCACATTGTCACCTTGTTAACCGACTGATGATACATGTAGCATCAGGAGCAATTGGAGGTTCCGTATCCTGCTCAAGAACACTACAATGTAGTTGCTATGACGAGGGACTGAACCACCAACATCTGGGTTTAGGAAACGACCTGGCTACCCCAACATGTTGCCCCCAACAGTGGTGAAATTATCGGAGAGGAACATAATTTTTATTACACAAGACAAGGACAATGTGTGGCTCTTTATTACAACAAGAAAGATTTCCTTTGAGGAAAAACACTTTGTGTATTTTTCAGGTTCAACATAAATGGTGCAAAATGATTTGCTCCAGGTTTTATTTATCGTACCATTGAAGTTGTTCCTCAATGAGAGGTTGACACAATATCATTCGTTACAAATGTTGATACCCTTTTTGGATCACCCAAAATGACTGAATTTAACTGCTTGGTAGAAATGGGGACCGGGGTTGCGGAGGTCTGACAAGCGAGATGAATCATCACAGATCCGTTATTTTGGAAAATTATGCTAATAGGTGACAAAAAATGGCACAGAACTCTTCACTTATTTCGGTACACAATTGACTTTGTGGAAATTTTATGGGATGCCCCAAAAAATAGTTTTGGAACCATAATATTATCTAAAGTTTGTGCAAATGTATTTCTTGACAACATTAAAAAAACATAGAAAATAATGTCACTCTAGTATAATATTTATAGAATATATAGTCAAATTCAAGTTGACGATTCTCATTTATATACAGCAGGGGCCAGATCTGGGCCGCCACATCATTTTATGTGGCCGGCGAAAGCAATTCAAATATGGCAACTTCCATGATGCTTGCTAAAATATGGACCAAAATGTCAAATTCTCACATGTAATAAATAAGAGAGACATTGTAAGCATTTTCTTGTTACCAAACACCTCATTACAGTAACTTAATGGATGGATGGCTTGAGGAGCCGACGATGAAAAAGAAAGGAGTGTCAGCGCAGAGCGCCGATGCGTATGTGGAACTGGGAGTCATGGCTTGGAATTGAAGCGGATTTACATGGGACAGGAGAGGAGAGCCAATCTCTCTTTTTCGTTAATGGATGCTACAGCTTCTTGTTGCTTTCAAGCTTAGCTTGTAGCAGACGTGTGCACTTTTCAGCATGACGGCTTTGATCCACTGGTGAAAAGCACAATTTGATTCGCTCCTCTTTCATCTGTTAACTGCTTCAGACAACAAAGTGGTTAAGATTGCACTATTGTCTGTGTCTAATGTGTTGTCTTGTATTATTTTGTCATTTTATGATAACTTTTCTTTTGATGGCGGCGCGGGCACCCGCAGCGGCTCCTCTTGTTGTATGTTGTCTTGAGAAGGAAGAAATTTCATCTGTGCTGTATGTTGCACATACAGCACATTTGATAATAAAGTTGGACTTGACTTAACTTCAACAATAGTTATATAAACCGTTATTCTTGACTTCTTTATATGATTTCAGTCATAATGGCCCTCCAAGGGAAATGGTGACTAAAATGTGGCCCGAAAAAATGGGTTTGACACCCCCAAGAGACACAAAAGGGGTCACTGCGAATAAATAAACTTGTACTGTAAACTTTAAATCGGCCACCCCCACCCCCTTATCTCTCTCTCTCTCTCTCTCTCTCTCTCTCTCTCTCTCTCTCTCTCTCTCTCTCTCTCTCGCTCTCTCTCTCTTTCGCTCGCTCTCTCCCTCGCAGCCACCCTCGCACACCTTTCTTTCTCGGTTCCTCCACTCGCTCTCCGAAGAAGACGAAGAATGCTCTTCACAATGGACTTACGGCCGAGTTGAGATGGTCCCATTTATGTCTTTCTACTCGGATGCTGTTTAGCGTCGCGTCTCCTCCGGTGTTCGCATCATGGCAACCATCGGGGAATTCGACCCACTCCACACGAGAGTCCCCGCAACTAAAATAGAAGTTACCGTCTCGTGCCGGTAAGGTCAAACTCGTTCGCATCCACGAGCCCATGTTGTTAGCCTTAAAACTCGGTCTGTAACAGTAAGATTTTTCACTAACTACTAAAGTTTACACTTTGCTGTCTATCTATCTATCTATCTATCTATCTATCTATCTATCTATCTATCTATCTATCTATCTATCTATCGTTAATTGCTTTCAATATTATCAGTCTCCTATGGCGCTCATTGAAATTTAGTGTTGCGATAACAACACTAGGACTGACAAGCCTCTAGCAGACCCCTGAGTGTGTATAATTATATTTATTCCCCCACACCTCCCAAATCAGTGACCTTTTGATTTCCCTGCTCTCAGGGAAATGGTTGATCTGAGCAGCAGGTGCCTGCATAGGCGCTATTAAAGACATTTTATAGCTAACGTCTATATTGCTCCTGTATGTAAGTGCAGCCATGTCTCTGAAGATGAACATTGATATTCACAGTCATTCCTGATGCACTGACAGATTCTTTCCACACTTTTGTGGATGTTAAGATGCATTTTGGCACCAAAAGGAGGCACATTGCCAGAAAACATCTTATCATGGGTACATAATTCTCAGAAAAAAAAAAAAAAACAACCATAACATCATAATTCTATGAAGCTCTTGTTTGGTGTCATCGTGGCTCATCTGATTTACTGGCGGGTCACCTTATTGACCGACTAAATTGAGCTGTAAAACCCAGCCTTGTTGTGTCCGTCAGTCAAGCCGTGTACTAAATGTCTCTTCCGTCCACTCCTGAATAATCAATAATGAATGGCTGGTTCTCCTGTGTAGTCCCTCCTCTGATCAACCCTGCATGAGATAGTGACACATCTCAGTGGATGCAGTCTTTGAATTTTGGTTCAGTCCCCGAAAAAAAACACAAACATTTGCCACAGTCAAATTACATATAGCTTCAAATATGTCTTAAATATAGCCTCGAAGTGAACAGAATTTCGATGTGCGGTGTAACATGTAAGGATAAGCAAAATCCATTCCGGTAAATTAACTGACCTCCGATTTCACAAATATTTCAAAAAAATAAAATTCTCAAAGGAAATAGTTAAAAGAGAAATTATTTGCTCCAGGGTAAAACTTGCCCAGCCATCAATTTTGTTTACAGTGCTTGTCCTCATTCGGGTCACCGGTGAGCTGGTGGACATAGACCTCGGACTGGTTGCCAGCCAAATTCTGTAATGTTGTTTTTCCTACATATTATATAACAGTAACTTAAATCACTCTGACATGAACAAAAAAGTGCTCGGGCGTAAAATCTTGCACATCCTGATTTTCGTGCTGATGTAAGCCTCCTTTTGCCAGAATTTGGCGGATCACTCTTTGCCATGGGGTGTGTTGTTCTGTATTGGGGCCGTTTCCTTTGACATGAACCCAGAACACCGGACAATTTGGTAGCTAAAAGTAATCTAAACTTTACTCCTGCCTGAACCACATGTCACTATTGGCGCATATAGTCTAATGCAATTTTGGTGAATTTGATTGTGGCGCAGGCAAGCAGGTTGTGCACTTCTATTTCATTCATAACTAGGACAATAGCAGGCATCAACTTCCTACTCCCCAGCCACTTCATACAGCTCTACTGGATGGATACCAACGTTTTTCGAGGTCACCCGGAAGAAATAGTCTCTCCTGCATGTCCTGAGTCATGCTCCCCCCGGTGGAATGTGCCCGGGAACATTTCACTACGGAGGCGTCCAGGAGGCATCTTGATCAGATATCCCGAGCCACCTTATCTGGATCCTCTCAATGTGGAGGAGCAGAGGCTCTACTCTAAGCCCTTCCTGAATGACCGAGCTTCTCACTTTATCTCTAAAGGAGAGCCCGGAAACGATGTGGAGGAAACACATCTTGGCCGCTTTTATCTGGGATATTGTTCTTTCAAACACGACCCGCATTTCGTGTCCTATAGGTGAGGGTAGGAATGTAGCTTGCCCGCTGATGGTTTATTTTTCCAATAGTCCATCAATGAGACTTTGTCAAATGGCAATTTCTGAGTCCCAAAAAGTTGAGCCTGCTGACAGTGTGCCGTTCTGATGACATTGTAGCATGTAGCCAACTTTGATCGGACTTCCTACAAAATAAGTTGGGTTCTCGCTTTGAAAAAAATGAAACTTGTCTGACATCTAGATGTAAGATGAGGTCTAATTTATTTCATACAGATTATAGATTTCGAGCAATTGTCAGGCATGAAAAAGAATCTAATCATGGAAGAGATTGATTTTCACCACATTTTTTTTTCCCACAGGAGTCTTCTGGATGTGGACACATTCTCCAAGTCTGATCCTGGTATGTATGACTTATTTCACATCTGACAAAAATAAGACAGGAACATTGCTCACATCCAAGGCAAAAACGGCAGTGAACATTCTCAAACTAGTAAAGAAGCCAAAAAGGTCAGCGCTAATGGCGGTTCACCACATTGCCAATGCAGGGGACAGCAAAATCTTACAGCAAAATTATACAGTCAGTGTTGAAGGAAGGTCAAGATAGTGGCAGCGTGGAGCCAAACGAAAGTGAAGAAAAAAGAAAAAAAAAAACACAAGGGCATATGAATGTCATTCTTGGATAATATTGCGAAGAGTAAAAAGCCAAGGTGTGAAAGTGCATGTTCCCCAGATACCCCGATCAAGAATTCTAGCCCCTCTTTCGCTAATTAAGACACAAGGGAGCATGAGAAATTTTTGGTAATTCGGCTGCAGTATGGATGTTATGCAGTAAGCCCGTCATAACGTGACAAATGTTTTAATGCACCTTTTGGGCAGTTTTATCTCAGAAATATTTACTTGTGACAGAGATATGTTGCAGAGACTGCGCTTAGCATGCAAACCGATGGCTAAATGTTCTTGTCAAAGTAAACCTGCAGCTGACACACTGTAGTACTCCGAAGGGCTCATTTGTGTGTGGATGTCTATAGTCCACACAAGAGCATCAGATGCCCAAAAATTGGAAGATACCGATAATTATTGCCTCTGCATCACTGCGACATGACTCAATCAGGCCATTCATTGTGAGAAAGTAGCACACATGAAGCCTGAAATAGAGCATTAAATATTCACAGGAAAAAAAAAAAAACTTTCAGACGAGATGTGCATAAATTCTGGATTGCAATTTCATGTCTTCTCTGAAAGCACTTTAAGATCAAGTTTACTAAATAAAACTTAGGTCGGTGTAGACATCCGCTGTGTCCACGTGTGAAAGTATAAATATTCAGTGCACCAAAGGTCATCTTGTTAAGACCTGTGGGCAATCATTCTGCCTGACCTCATTAGCCCAGGATACAATTTGCAAGAGGAAAAAAAGCAATGGCGAGCGGATAGATATGTTTAAAACATGGTTCCGTCATTCTTAAGGCATGATGTTTAGCAAAGTTGGTCCAAGTAAAGCGTACAACAGAGCACGTGAGCGCTGACGGTAAAGCACTAAAAGCCATGTCAGAGGGTGTCTGATGGCCCACCGGTATTGAAGTTGACGAAAGTGGGTTATCTGTGGTTGCCATGGCAACGATGCAATTTACTGTTCTCCATACAACAAGAAGAGGTGGCATCCAAGGTTACATAATTCAAAGTTTGTACAGTGGGACATATTTTTGCACAATTGTCTTCATCAAAGGATTCCACCATTCATTGTAGCCCAGTGGAGTATTTTAATTTTGTACAGTCACGTTGGGGAAAAAAAAAAAGAGTTTGGGCCAGCGTATTATAGGTTCGAATGGAAACATCTTTCTCGCAGTTTCTGGGTGCGATGCTCAGGAAACTCCACACAAGAGGGCGAGCTCCACGAGTGTGAGTGTAGATTTTCTCGCGGTTCTCTCTAGTAGGGGAATTGAAAACTCTAAATTGTCTTTCGGTGAGAATGTGACTGAATTCTTATGATGTGCCCGGTGATTGACAGGCGATCGGTTCAGGGTGTCTCGCCCAAAGTAAGCCAGTTGGGGTTGGCTCCAGCTCATCTGTTACCGTCATGACGACAGACTGTTCAGAAAATGCATGGATGGATTTGTAAGGGGGAAAATATATTTTTTAAAAAGTAATAATTACATCCAAGAGTTACTTACAGTACCTCGGTGAAGTACCTTTTGCTACAATGACTGCATTCAGTCTTTTTGGGTGAATTGATCAGTGTGATCTTCTTGATCTTCTTGCTAACTTGATTATTTGCCAACACTTTCTTGTAAACGTGCTCCATGTGTCAGATTTCAAGGGCATTCACCGTGCGCAGCCGTCTTCGGGTCACGGGGCTCTGGCTCGCTCACCTCATCCAGTCTTTTTCTGGTGAAGCCATTCTTTTGTTTATTTTGATGTCGTCTGCACTCACTCTCACGCTAAAAGGTGAAACTCGTCCTCATCTTTTTTTGAAGTGAAGGTTTTGGGCCAAAGCTGCCTTTGCTGTAGCCACTGTACATCTGTTTTCTCATAGTTTACTGGTTTTCCCTTTTTGTTGCTAGGATATCATTATTTGGAAGGTTTGGGGGTTATGATAAAGGATTAGGGGGAAGAAATGTACTGTACTGAGAATGACACCGACTGATGTCGCGCATGCTCTCTGGTTTGTTTATCTTTTACCCAGACGCCGCAAATATTTTAGGAGTGCCAGGGGAATTGTAATTTTGAAAGTGCAGCAGAGTGTCCACACTCACCAAAACATGAGATATTTCTCAGGGTCAGCAATCTAGCCTTGAAGTCATTGTGAAAGTCCCGAAGCCATTGTTGTGTTCATGCTTCGATTTTACAATTTTACCCGCACCCATTTTGTGTTTGCCTGGTTTATTCCGACAGTTAAATAATGAGAAGACCAGCCTTTAGAAGACATACATGTTTGTTTTAGTTCACATCGTAGGATCGCAGATGTCAAGCTATTCTAAAAAGCAAATTCTAAAATCAAAATAAGCCCAGCATTGTGTTATTTTAAATATGATTAAATAAATAAAAAAATATGATGAGAGACAATATGAAGGATCAGAGTGATTTCTAAAGCACAGTTTTGTTTCATCGACGTATCCAATATAAGTCAATAAAAATGGTCTCTGAACATAATCAAAGCGACAAGGCCATTGAGGGAGCCCAGAATAGTATTTTAGTCGGAAAACAAAGTGGGTGAATTTGTTCTCTCTAAAAAAGTACAAAAGAGCCTTTCTAAGAAAATAAAATGGGAGTGCTGAATCTGGTTGTTTTAACTGCAACATTACCAGATTTGGATGATAACACATGAAAGCTTTGGCTCTGTGGCTAAAATACAGGTAGAACTATGTTCAACCGCAATGTTATATTCCCTGTCAGGACAGACCATTTCTGAAGGTAATTCGACGGGCTATGAGATCAAATCTGGCCGGTTATCCGTGCTTGGGAGAATGTTGAAGATTTGATTTTCATTCATGAATGACTCAATGCCTGCATCCCCTGGAAGATAGATCGTAAGTAAGAAAGAACAGCCAGGAGTCCTGACTTCACTTGACCTTTTTGGGTGAAGGATGGTGGAGGTGTCGGGTGGGGTTGCTTAACCCTTTTGGGGACAGCGGTGACTACAGTGGACAGTTTATCATGTTATCAGGTTACAGGGTGCATGAAAGGGAGCAAGTCTACCGAACCAAAAAAAAGAAAAAAGCACTCTGGAATATACGAGACGTTATGTCTTCAATCCCACAAGTGATCCTGTTGACGAGATAACTGGGAAGCTCAAGACGTTGGGAGTGAATTCTGGTGCCCCATACTGAACTTATCTTAATGCTAAAAGCTTTCCAGTCATTCCCTTTTCTTGTAGAAAATCACACATGACATACCCAACAAGAAACATTCGAGGAAAAAATATGTGAGCATTGTTGGGGGAGAGAGAGATGGCCTTTCTCTTCCTCCACCTGTTCGTTAATTTCGGATGGTGAGGATGTTGGCTATACAAATACAGGCTCAATGGTTTCTTCGAAGGTTTTATTTGCAGAATATTTCGGGCACCCGTGGTTTACAGACAATGGCTGCGGTGGTCACAAGTGCGAAGGTACAAGGGAGTCACAACATATTTATATCATCAGAAGGGCGGGACCGAAAGTTATGGTGTGGCATCGGAACTTTCGTTGCTTCTGAACCGATTCTTAGCTTTCATCAACTGGCACATCCCGGTGCTCTGTGCGTCTCCACAAGGTCTCCAGTAAGGAGTGTACCAATATTAACTGATGATTGCTTCAAGGACGCGAAGTTTTGCTGCGGGCATGGGAAAGTTATACAGCATGACTAAATATGGGCAGAAGACACAGTTCAGTATGAACCCTATTCCATTTTTAACCCGTTCATGCACCAATAATGATAAGCAATAACCTGATAACATGATAAGCTGTCCAGTGGAGTGACCTCTGTCCCTGAAAGGGTTAAAACATACGGACTCGTTGACTCCCCTCGTTTTACCTACACCATAATCGCTCCTTTCCTTTTGAAAAAGAGAGCTTTTCACAGCGGATGATCATCCGCAATCAAAGCTCTGGCTTGTCTGAAAAATTGCTTCTAAATCACAAAACGTTCACTCGTTTCATGGAAATGCAATAACAGTGGGGCCCCATCGTGGGAGGCCGTATTGAATAATCATGGCTGCAGTCTGTCAGATGTGCACCAACGATGATAGGCTACAAATGCAGATAAGCTGTGTCAAAAGTCGCATCTAATAAAGCACCAGCAAGTCTGGTGTATCATAACGCTACGTGATATCACCTTCGAATGGCACTTTTTTGTTGATGCAAGTACCAGCCAGTGTCAACACAAGCAAGCTACCTTTTCCTGTCATGAATTAAAACACATCCAGTTGGACATGACTTGCACTAATGACAGAAGGCGTCATCTCCATGTGAGTTTTTCCATCAGCAGATCCCGACTGGGCGACATCTTCCACATAATTCCATTGCTCTTTTTTTCTTCCCGCAGTCAACCACTCTATTTACATTGATAGGCACCCGCTGCAATCGGGCTCATCTGGTGGTTATTTGGCAGGAATTATGCATAAGAGTAAATGCCATGGCACTAATAGGAACGCAATTTAGGTGACAGGATAGATGTAATTAACAGAGTGGGCGCCATACAGGGGAGAGGAAATTGACGTGATGTAAATGGTTTAATTAAATCACGCACTCATAATCGAGGATTCAAGTCATCCCGGTAGTCCGCTGATTGTGTAAAATGCTAAATATAGGGTTACAGTTTTCTGGCCATTCATACCATTCAGAACTAATCAGTGTCAATTAGTAAATGGGCCAGTGAGATGCTAAATCTGAAAGTAGCGTTTCATTATCTGACTCATCACCCCTGACAAAATTAAAATCCAGAGTGACAAAAATACATTTTGAACACTATAACAACTTTATTTTTTTTAATGTATACATTTAACGTGCACAATATACATGCCACTTAGAGTAAAGGGACATTTTAAATTTGCACAGTTCAGTGGAATTATAGGGAGTGCATACTATGATCAGCATAATAAATGTATAATTATTTTTAGTTTTATTCATAAACAACAAAAGAGCCTAATGATGGGTGACCGTCAGATTTTCGTGATTTCCTCATTTAACCCAGCATTGTGTTTTGCAACATCCATATCCAGCAGGGGTGTCAAACTATTTATTTTTTTTTGTCACGGCCCACTTTGGAATGACGTCTTCCCTCGTAGGGCCGTTGTGAAACCACCAAAATGTTTAATCGTCTCATTGCGTTATTATTTGTACACAACAAAGTAATGGATTACTTATTTTGAAATCAGTAAGCTATCGTAGTTTGCAAAATTATTGTTCAAGTGAGTGGAAAGAGGGTAACCAAATTAGCAAAATCTCAATGTTATTTATTACACATGACAATGTGACATTTCATAAGAGTTTAGCAAGGATCATGATTTGCTTTCTCGGGCCATATAAAATGATGTAAGTTAGTTTAGGTTAGTGTATAAATAACAAAATACAGTAAACATATACATGTAGTACTGTATAAATTGCTCTCTGTGACTCGCTGTTGTTTTGCTGACTTTTGCTGCATCTCGCGGACCTTTTGCAGCATTTTCGCAATTGTTTTTTTTTTTTTTTTGATGAATACTTTTGAAAAATCCGCGGTGCACTGAAACCGCGAAAAGTGAACCGCGAAGTAGCGAGGGATGACTGTATACTGTATGTCCCCACCACAGTCGCTTTTCAAAAATATATAGTAATGGAAAAAAACTAAAAAAAAATAGCTAGAGGAGTTTAGAATAATTAAATATAGTGGGATACTAATTTGGAATCTTACGTAATTTGCTTTGGTGTGCACACTTGCTTAACAGGTCTTTTTTTGCAATAACCTTTCTAAGCAGATGTGCTTTTTAAAAAAATATTAATAATTCTGTATTGCTTGCCATGGAAAGATATCCCCTGGCACTGTGAATTTCAATGTTAATTTGCAAGACCTTATAAAAAAGTGAAAACTATTTTCTCATTTTTTTCTGTCACTCATCTCAAGTACTTTGGAAAGGTACATTGCATTTCCAAGAATTCGCTGATCCAGACCTCAACTCAATGGCAAGACCTTTTGCTTGTATAATTGGTCATCCGTCTCCATACCAGTGTAAGATGCAGAATGCAACACCGAAAAATGTGAACTAAACACGGAATTCCCAAGATGTTTCAGGCGTTACAGCGAATGACGTGACACTTACTAAACAGTGGGAAGAGATAACAACATACTCGACTGTACCTCAGGACACCTCTGTACAGTACCTTGGGAGGGGGGCTGGCACACACACGCATGCACACGCAGGTATGCACTCACACATGCACAGAAGAAAGAACATCAGAGCGAGGATTCAAAGGCTTCCGCACTTTGATGGCACTCCATATGAGATGAGACTTTATGATACCTACAATCCAGCCACAGAAAGCAACTCTCATTTCGATGCTGGATTGAATCACCATTTCGTCTCTCCCAAGGCAGTCAGTTGCAAGCATCGAGAGGCAGATGGACTCGCGAGAATACATGCTACAATTTCACGAAGCCATCTTGCCAAGCTTCAAGTCGGCATACTATTGTGGCGAGCACAGAATAGTGTGGGCCAGATGGTTTAGATGTCATGAAAGTGACAGTGAAGAGCAGCAGTTTTATCAGAAATGGAAAACAGGACTTATAACTCATAACTCTTTCCCCCGTCGCCTTTAACATGAGGCACTTGCTGCTCACCAAGCTAGCAATAGGGTAGACCCTTTTTTTTTTTATTTGCTTACTGAAATGATTGCAGCACATGCAGGTGAATGCTGATTGATGCTGTCACCAAGCCAAAATACAGTATTACCCATCCATGCATTTTCTGCGAGGTTAAGTTAGGTAGATACTTTGCTACTAAAGGAGTCTAGAGAGAAGCATGCAAAAGACCTTAAAGTTACCGTATTTTCTGCACTATAAGGCCCTTCGGAATATAAGGTGCACCTTCAATGAATGGCCTATTTTAAAACTATTTACATATGTAGGGCTCACTGCTAAAATTGAAGCTACAATAGTGGCTGCGGTTGGGCTATGCATCCACGAAGAATAAATGAAAGACAAAAAGTTATGAAGACGAATGATTCAACAAAAAAGTAGTTGTCTGTTTGAGTGCGTGTTGGCAAATGCAAATGCCAATTCGTGCCAGGCAGAACCCTTTTAAGTTGCAATTGGTTCCTGCTAATAATCACCACTAGATGGCATAGGAGCACTAACAAGGAAACAACTCAATGGGGAATATCAAGAGAGTTACAGTCTCTTCATGTTAGGTGTGTCGGATTATAGGGCGCACTGTTGGCTTTTGAGAAAATTGAATGCTTTTAGGTGCGCCTTATAGTGCGCAAAATACAGTATTTGAATGGATGTGGAAGCGCTGAGTCCATCCACCATCGAAAAAGTTGTAAGGTTGAAATTCAGAGATTGGATAGTCTCCTCCAAAGTCTTTCCCTCCGAAATTGTGAACTTTGCTCGGGTTATCTATTCTTGTCTTTATCAATTCTTTCAGCTCTAAACAGACTCAACACCTCCTATTGGTTGTTGCCACGTCGCGGATTCCAAATGCTTCAAGGCCTAACTGACTTCACCACATAATGAGAACTGTGCAGAATTGGATGCAAATCGTAGACAGGACTGAGTTGAGTCAAAGTTTTTCCTGGCCAAATGTATTCTTGATTGAGTACAATTCCCTGATCACAATTCACAGTTTTCTTTTCAGAATAAGAGAATGCTTGAATCTGCGTACGCTGATAAATGGACACTCGCTATCCTTTTTTTAAAAGTCATTTTGAGCGACGTTGTTTTGAGGAAGAAACTGGCAAGATTGCAAAGAAAATCTGTGAGGTACCTCTCTCCTTATCTAATTTGTTGCTGCCTTAGACTTTGTCCTTGGGGATGCTGTACTGTTGTTGTCCGGATGCCTGCTCTTCGTGTAAATTAAATTAGAGTTTGTGCTACTCCGCCACCAAATTACTTGATGCCTGCATTCGTTTGCCCACACATGGAGGAGTAACTGTGTGATCAATTTTTGTTCCTCCATTTGCAGTCAAGATCAAGGAAACTTGCCAGTGGAGAGTGATGTTTTTTTTTTTTTTTGGGTGGGGGTGGGGGGTGTCTTTAGACAGTAAGACATACATCACTAAATGGAAGCGCAGGATGCTGGAGGAAGCAATCTCCTCTTCGATTTCAGGGCTGATACGTTTTTATAAATTCGCCCTTCTTGTTGTCCAACCTACCCAAGACATTTTTCTTGGCTATTTCTGTTCTTGTGTCCGATGAAACTATCATCCATCTGTAGTCTTATCCGAATAGACATTATCGTTAGTTTCCTTTGAAATGTACATTGCAAGCAAAATAAAATTGCTTTGTTGTGCTCCCTTGGCAGAAACTGACCTAGAAACGTGTCTGTGTGCAAAACACAGGTCAAAACTAAAAGTTGGATCATATTCAAGTTTTGCCTGTTTGTAACAGTGCGTGCTTGAAATTTAATCATGGGCCAAAAATGTTATCTTCGATTTTGTGGGAGTCAGTCGATGGCTCATACGTATGTTGAAAAGACTTTTATTTTAAACACTTCTGGGCTGTACTTGTTTCAATCAACAACATGTATGGGACTACAAATTCATCTCTAATTCATTTTATTCTATTCTATTCATAGACAGCGCCCACAGTCTGTAGTATTGCCATTATGTGGCATACATTTTCATTGTCTACGGCCATCTGAGCGAAATTACTGGATAAAGTTTTTAAATTACATATCGTGATGGAGGAGGCAATTTCCCTGACATTCCTATGACAATTTATTCAAGTTCAAAGGCATTTTGCTTTGTTTTTACTCTGATGTTTGCAGCCAGGTCGGCACTGCAAATAGCAATGTGTTTCATATAGGTTAAATTAAATGAATTTCGGTAAGTCAGTCATAGATCTGGGGTTTTTTTTTTTTTGGTGGAGATCTGTGACGATTATTGTTGATTTTGAAAGAGTTCTGGGCTCTTACATAAATATCAAACGCTCCTCATATCATGCATTATTAAATTTCTGACTATACGTTCAGATCAATTATGCAGGCGTGCTGTATTTGTAAGGCTTATGCCACTGGGACCGACTTGAGGCTACTTGGTTCTTTGCTGCCTTTTGTCGAGAAGAAATGACAATCGTTCAGCAAACGAATTCAAAACAAAGTTATCATGTTAGGATTAGTCAAATTTACCAATATGCATCGTGCATAATTTGTTAATATTCATTTTGGCAATGTTCCACAACAGGTTTAGTTTCGCTTTCACTATTCTGTATACATTAGTCTTCTGGTATTTTCATGAATGTCTTTAGGAATTTTTACCGGTCGACACAATTGGCCCGCAGCTGTTAAACGTAATGAAGCTGAAAAAAATATGCTAATTACATGCAGAATAAGAAAAAAATGGTTGGTTACTGTTTTCACTAGATTCATTAAAATGACATGTATCTGCTGCTGCTGCAAAAACAAAAAAGAATATGTCATCTGCTCATTTATTTATCTTCATTCGACTGCCTCAAGAGACAGCTGACTCTTTGTAGTATGTTACTATGTTTTAGTCTCCATTGTACATGTTGAATAAATAAAACAGCTGAATAACATGAATAAGAAGAGCCAATGCGAGTCGTATCCAAATCCATTTCAGATCATTTTTGCAAGGACATATGAAGCAATTTTTTATTCATAAAGGTTCGTTGCAATTTATACTGTCAGTCAGAGTTTTAAAGAAGACGCCTGCTTTTTTTTTTTTTTTTTTTAATGAGAGTTCATGTTGGTAGGAAGTCACCCGCGTTGACTTGCATGACACGTTTATATTCTGTCCCATCTTGATGAGGTTTTAACATATTCCAGGCATGCTTGACCTCAACTACTCTGTCGCTTGTCCTTGAAGAGTCGCACAGGGCTTTGTGTTTCCCCAAGCTTGTGAAGTCTTCCCTCTGACTCGCAGGAGCTCGATCAGGAAATTGTGAGTTCAAAGCAAATCAAACATCTGTTATTTTCTTCAGAGACAATGCTATGTGAGATATTCTTTTGAAACCTGATGAAATACTGGTACACTCAATTAAAGAGTGCTCAGCATGACTGCAAATAAGCTTTTTATCCGTTGATTAGTGAAACTGGACACATTTTTAGACGTTTAATCATGGTTAGACTCACCTGAGACTGTTTTTGTTTCAACATTTGCAATTTTTTTTTTTTTTTAGGCATGCTCTCATTTTTTTCAACAGAATCGAGCAACCATTTTTTTTGACAAATTAAATCTTTGTATGGGCAAATGGACAGAACTGATTTGCAATTAATGGCCCATGTTTGTGGGAATATTTTGATACTTAGTATGCTATTGAAATCTAACTCAACGTTTTGTAAAATAAAGAAATACATCAATGAAATAAAATCTGTTAAGCGTGTATTGTATTCATTTATGTTAAGGACTGAGTGTTCTGTTCTTTGCTTTAGCTAGCTCTTCTTTCTGAATCACATCAAATGGGTTTGACACGCGGAGTCCCACAAGGGTCAGCTCTTGTGCCCCTTTGGGTCAAATTCTGCCAAACTTTAATGTTGACTGTCATAGCTTTGCAGGTGAAAAACAGTTACAGTGTCCCCCAATGACTACGGTTCAATGGAGGCGTGTCACAGTAAAGAAGAAAATAATAACTGGATCCATCCATTATCTGAACTGGTTATCTTCATGAGGGTTGCCGACTCTCCTGGCTTGGCTTCTGCATAACCGGTGAAAATCCGCGCAGCCAATGAAGAGTTGCGACCCAGTGAATTGTGAGGATCCCTGCAAGTCTTGGATTTCTGAGATTCGCCTGAAATATGTGAAAAGATCCATTTGAAATACATTTCACATGTTAAATGTGAAATTGACTTGCGTCTGGATCCGGAAATTATATACTGATTGTCCCCAGTGATATGCGCAGCTCATCTAACAGTCTACTTTGAAGGAGCATGTGTGTTTGCATTCTGTATTTAAAATAAACAATAAAAGAAATCGGAGGACCGGACTCATGACTGAATGTATATTTGGAGCTGTTCCATTATTTGGAAAGGCAGTGAGACGGCCATTGTTTAAGCATTTCCTAGCAACGTGATTCGCCACTCATGCGGGCGCGTCATTTCAATGAATTTCACAATTGGTAGATATTCAGAAAAAAAATAAATAACATGCTTCAAAATCTAACTCCCCATTGCCACCATAAGATAAATGAAAACTCCAAGCTGCCAGCACGAGTCAGCCGGTGCTCTGTCACACGGCCATCAACAGGGGAGTGCGGAAGCAGTTAATTGAATCAAAATGTTTAAGATGTGTCACCTTCAAGACAACATCCTAGCACCGTTAGAGGAAAGTTGCTTAAGTCTCTGGGAAAATACGCGCACCGCTATTTGGCAGGGAACGGTCAAGGTGGTTCCACCTAGAGTGCCTACATTTCATAAAGGTGCAAAGGTGACACACTTAAGTTAATGACAGAATCTCTGGAGCCCAAAAAGGCCGCAGAAGCGCGCTTTTTTTTTGACTAAAGTGTAAATGGCTGCGTACTGTCCTCGTTAAGATGTATGAGCTCGACAGTGAGATGAACTCTGGAGACATGATGCAAAATAGTTGTTTGTTGCTTTTCAAATGACATTTGGCAGAGTGCTTGCGCGTATGGATCTGTTTGCCTTTTAATCTTTTAATATATCAGCCCACAACACTTCCTGCTTTACATTGCTTGTGACCAAATAAATGCATGGTTTTCAATAAAAGAGTCAAAAACAAATGAAGAAATGAACCACTACTCGGATGAAAGGCAGAACAGACTGTGGACTTATTCAAAAGAGCTTCAGGTTTTTTGTCGTAAATGTTATATACCAAAGGCGGGTTTATTTACCGTATTTCCCGCACTATAAGTTGCACCTAAAAGCATTAAATCTGATGAGCCTTATTTATGGTGTCACAGTCTCTTGATATTCCGCATTAAGTTGTTTCCCTGTTAGTGTTCCATTGCCATCTAGTGGTGATTATTAGCAGAAATCAAACGTAACCTTAAAGGGTTCTGCCCGACACTAATTCACAACAAATACCAAAAGCATAGTTAACTACTGACTAAAGATTTGGAAGGATATTTAGCCCCTTGTGGATTTAATCCCAGGAGATTGTGTGCCTTTTTGTTGAATCAATTGTCTTTATAACTTTTTTCTTTCATTTATTGTTTTGTTATGCTATTTGTATATAGATGTTTCATGTCCGTGTTTGTGACCAGCTCTCATAGCTTTATTACAGTTGCAGCGGTTGTAAAGGTACATAAAGCTGTATTGTATTGTATTCCCTTTTGCGTAGTGCGCTCTATATATGAAAACTGTTTTAAAATGGGCCATTCATTCAAGGTGTGCCTTATAATCCGGGTGCGCCTTATACTGCAGAAAATACGGTATTTTTTTTTTCTTCATAACAAACCACCTTGACTGCACATTGCTGCTTATCAACTGATATTGTCCTGCCACTGCAAGGAGCTCAATGTGAATTGATTGCGGCTGGATATAGTGAAGTGTGCTGCCACCATCTGCTGGTAGGGGTCTGAAGCGCACTAGTAGCTCCAACTTTGTTCGTATCTGAAGACAAACCAAAAATGGTTAAGTGACAGCTCGTGTCTAAAAAATCGCAAGTTAAGACATTTGTATCTAAAGGCAAGATCGTCATCGATTTCACGGTCAAATTGTGACTGCATAAAAAAATAAATAAATAAGAAGAAGAATTTTGTTGGTAAGGCTCTTGTAGTTCTCATTCGAAAAGCTGACAAAAGAAATTCCGAGCCAATGGAAAGGTGATTCCTCTTCTGTCCCACTTCTGGACTGTGTTTCAGTGCATACACACAAGACCTTAATGTGATTTGTGCATGCATCCAACTTGAGTCATTTTCGAAGTCGCCCTGGGCCCTGTCCTGTAGTCAATTGTCAAGAGTTGTATTTAGAAGTAGGCCTTCGAGTGCTGGCAATGAATAGCCTTGTGATTTGGCTGCTCCGAGGCTAACCAGATGGGCACTTTCCTCTCTCAGTCACTTTCCATGAAAGAGGTAATCAGTCAGGGTCTTTGGCTGACACTCCATTGGATTAGTGTGATGTCGCCGCCGTGCTTTGGTGCCGTTACTCTGCAACCTTGGGGAGGTACCAAGGTCCCCTGACTTTGATTGCCGACAAAATGCTTCTGGTAGCTTGGACATCATTACTTGACATGTTGGAGAAGAGACGGGATCAGGGTGTGACTGAAGAATCTCCCGAGTATGTTCGATGCTTCTCATGTCTTCCACTTGTCCCCAATCATTCCTTTATGATACTTAGAGGAACAAAGCCCATTGAAAAAGACGTGGCGAACAATCGAACAAAGGAAGGATTTTCTGCTAAAGATGCATTACTCCAAAGGCTCCTGTCCTTCTGCTCTTTCTCCATGATCTTCTCTCAGTTAATTGCTCATTAGGAGAGAGAAATGTGGTTTTAATCGTGAGCGGTCCAAAACTGTCTGAAGTTCATTCCAGCTAATGAATTTCAGAGAGACTGATTGTTCCCATCGAAACAGAAAAAGCAGCACTTGACCGATTATTAAAACATCCAATTAGAGCCTCGAGCGGGTGTTGTTTTGTATGCTCGGGCAAGCATATTTGTGTTTTATGTTTCATCTTATCATGACAAAGTGATGAATTTGTGGGCTTAATTTGGTTGGTTGGCTGCGGAATTATTGCTGATTTATGCTGTTGTGCACGACGCGGCTCAGAATTAAAAGCTCTGGTTGTGGGTGTACATGTACCTTATACTGCTGATATAAATTCAAAGTCAGGTGTGTCTGTTTTTTTTTTTTTTATGGATTCTACAAATTAAATAAAAACCTGTTTGATTAAAAACCCAAAATCAAAAATACAATTACAATTAGCCTTGACTGAGTAAATCTAATGATGTGCTTAGTTAATTGCTTGGTGAATGTTTTAATATATTCTGCCTTTAAATGGCATTTTGATGTTATTCTTAATTAATTAAAAAAAACATTTGTTTCGTTAGGTCGTAACTACTTGGCAGCAGCCAGAAGATACAAAGATAAAAAAGAAGCAAAGGTCAATTATCACATCAAACTTGTGACACTTCAAAAGTTACTATGGAGTCAAATTTGGTAAAATATTATATGTGAGAGGAATTTCAACCACATTTTTTTCCACACTTGGGTCAAAAATCTTCACTGTTCACTTGATTTTACGGTTGAGAAATGTTTAAACCTTGGAAGAGGTCTGTACATTCCTTGCTCCTTTTTCAATCAATGTGGCCTGCCTGCCTTAGTGTCCAAATTAATTCTTGTCTAACTCTTTTCTTTTCAGTGGTGGTTCTCTATTTGCAGGCAATAGGAAACAAAGAGTGGAGGGAGGTAAGAAAACATTATTTTTTTTATTATATGTCAGTATCCGATGTCCTTTTTTTCCATCTGTGTTGACCATCGATGTGAGTGACTTTCAAAAGTGCCGAGGCACAAATTAAAAAACATCAGTCTCCCCAATGCCTCTACAGTGTGTAATCGCAGTCTGAAAAATACTGCACAGGCTATAAAAAAAGTCCATCTATAAAAGATGGGAAAAACACAATGTCAAAAAGAGAGCATACAGTCATGACTAAAGATAAGAAAAGATGCAAGGGAGCTTAATCGTCTCAATAAAAATGCACTTCACGACTCCCCCTGGCATCTTCCAATCTTGCTCTCTGTTTTTACTATTTATGGGTGGAACATGTAACCTTTCATTCATTGCCTCTGCCTTCACAACTGTCTTGTCACATTCCCATGTTACCTTTTTTTTTTTACCCCCTCCAGAGGTGAAAGATGAAAAGTAAGAGCACTGGTGCATACTTCAAAGTATTCCTGGATACGATGGATACATCCAACAACTCACTTGTAACTGCCACTCCTGTTGTGACTGAGGTGTAAATCAGATCACATTTTATGAGCAAGTTTTCCAATCATTCAAAATTTCTAGTGAACCTTTATGTTCATTGGAAAATTGGTCACATGAACGAATGTTCCCAGGAACTCGGTATACTTGTTTTTATTTATTTTTAGAACGGAGCATAATCTTGTTTGTTTGGTTTAAACATCAGTGAAAGCTGCGTTTTTATAACTAATCACCACTTCCCTGCAAAGGTATGCAGCGGTCAGGCCAACTACCGTACTTTCCGCACTATAAGGCCCACCTAAAAACTGTCAATTTTCTCAAAAGATGAAGAGTGTGCCTTATAATCCGATGCGCCTTATATGTGGATCAAAAAAAAAGTGAACCTTTTGTACTGACGTAGATTTCTGCATAAATTTGTCATAAAAACATGATCAGATTTTTTTTTTTCTAACACGTGTCAGTTTTCTTAACAATCGTGTGTTTCTTTGTTTTTACTAAACACAACATAATTGTGGCAGTGCCGGGTGGAAAAAGTGAACCCTTGGATATTTTAGTTTCGGTTTTTGAGCCTCCTTTTGCAGCAATAATTTCAACTGAACATTTGCTGTAGTTGCAGATCAACGGTCAAGAGGAATTTGGACCTTTCCTCTTCATAAAACTATTTTAAGTTTAACCATCTTCTAGCAACAGTGCCAAACTTCCTGCATAGATAGACATTCCGTTTTATGGTGAACTGATGAACGTCAAGGCTTTTGCTGATACTTTTTTGACCCTTTCCAGTTTTCATGCCAGTTCATAATTTTTAATTGTAGGTATTCGTATCGCTCTTTTTTGTCTCAGGCATGGTTCCCATCGGCCTGTGCTACTTGAGGGCAAAGCACTAAAACCTGGTGTTTTTTTTTTTATAGGGCAGGGCAGCTTTAACCACCACCTCCAATCTCATCATATTGATTGGACTGTAAGTTGGCAAACTCCAATTAGCTCTCGGAGAAGTCATTAGCCTCAGGGCTCATATAGCTCTTCCACTCTGTCTTGTGAACATTTATAGGGCAAGTCCTATAACAACATGAATACATATCATTATTTTGTGTGGTATTAGTTTAAGAAAACAGTGGTTGTCTATTGTTGTGACTTTGATGTAAATCGGGTCACATTTTATGACCGTTTTTGCAATCAAGGTAAATCGAAAAGGTTCACATGATTTTTTTCCGCAACTATTTATGTTTCATAGTCAACAATAAATAGTAAAGAGTTACGAGAATTCAGTTGCATATTCAGATGAGGCGGAGCCCAGAGTTGTGCAGGGGTACGGTGTGACCGCGAGGAGCTGACACAAAGTGTATGCTCAGCAAAAGTTACAACAATAAACTGTAAAAAAAAAACATTTAAGACCTCATCATCTGTTAATGCTTGTGTTACTGCTCATGTTTGTATATTGCATCGCCAGTGCAGTATTGAATCCTACCTTGTTACCATAGCAACCCATGTCGACAGGTCAGTGCAGAGAGCTGATATGTGGACAGAGCCGTCGCCAGAGCCCAGCTTTCAGGAGGCCACATGAAATGCATGTTGGGGGCCAATTATTAAAAACACCCTACAGACAGCACCTATTTTGCTCCATATAGTTGGAGATATTCGCGTAGCACTTCTAGTCAATTGTCTTGAAAGGCACCCTTCGTAACAACTACTGGCAAATATTACCCCAGACAACATTTCCAATATATATACATTGATGCCCTCTTCAGTACGTCGATGCCGCAGCCGAATTGGATGTGACAAAGTGAAGCTTATTTGTCAAGATGCCTCCTTCACGTGGTCTTTGTGGTTGTGTCATCAAGCAAGAACTGTTTATTGAATTAATACCAATACCGTTATTGGATGCTAACAGATAAGACTGGCGATCATTCAAACACAAATCACACCACTATTTATTTATATTTTTAATGTCTTCGTGATTAGCAACTCAACATGAATTTTTCAGGACACAAAATAGCCAGCCAGCCATCCATCCATCCATTTTCGACTGCTTATCAGGGGTCGGCTCGCGGGGGCAACAGCTTTAGCAGGGACGCCCAGACTTGCCCCTCCCCAGCCACTTCTTCCAGCTCATCCCTGGGGATCCCACTGCGTTCCCAGGCCGGCCGGTAGACATAGTTTCTGGGTCATCCCCAGGGCCTCCTCAAAGTGGGACATGCCCGTAACACTTCACCAGGGAAGCGTCCAGCATCCTAATCAGATGCCCGAGCCACCTCATCTGGCTCCTCTCGATGTGGAGGAGAAGTGGCTCTGCGCCAACCTTCACTTTCCACTATATGACTTTTGGTTTCCATTTGAGGCAGCAAAGTAGGGACAATATTTAAGTACGATGACTTGCCAAATCCTTTTTGTGTTTTTGCTTTTTGCCTCTGTTGCTTCAAGGGAAGGCGTTCAAGACAACATAAGCTTTAATAATTCAGAATGTTTTACAAATGGAATTCCACATGGTCAACAAAATTTAATCAATGTTTAATGACCATCCCTGGTTGGCATAAACTTTCAGCCATCAGACATGGTCTTATTCCATGTGTTAGGATTTAGTCATTATAGGGCCTAAAATGCACTGCATCCTACAGAGTAAACACACAGTCATCAGATAGTGTGACCACATTTTTGGGTGCCTCGAGCCAATGATCATTCATGAGGTGAAACCAGACAAATATTGTTTGCTTTTGAAATTACATTTCCAATCGAGAGACAAATTGGAGATGGAAAAGGCAACTCTGCATGTGACATTCTTTTCCCTGAACCTGGAAACTAGTGGCGATGCTTGCATCACTTTCACAAAAAAAAAAAGAAAAAAAGAAAACGTTCAATCGATCTGAGTGAGTTTGTTGTGGCGGCATACACGCAGTCGAAGTGATTCTTCCCAGTGCCGTAATGACAGTTGACATTGGACGAAGAGAAAACTCTTTGAAACATGACAGGAACAAAATTGATCAGCTGAAAGGTCATTGTGTCACAAGATTTGACCGTGACGTAGTTGTGTTCGACAACTGCTGCACTGTGTAATGTCTGTGCATTTTGAATTAGAAATCGAAAGATCAACCTCAAATTCATGAGAGCTCTCACATCCCTCCATTCTAAGAACTGCTTCTGAGTTTCCCCATTGAAAAAAGTATGTGGTGTACCCCTTTATGGGGCTATGTTTGATCTCTTAAACTTGAGCTTAAATGGCCTAACTCAAAGGCAGTAGTTTCTCTGAGCATGACAAGGTAAAATCTAATGCGAATACTTCCCTCTCATGAATGCAAATCATTATGGCAAAAAAAGTATTGCGTTGTATCATATTTCCGCAGTATAAGGCGCATTTAAAAGCATTCATTTTTCTCAAAAGCCGACAGTGCGCTTTACAATCCGATGCACCTTATATATGTGAAATTATTCTGATTTCTTGGACGTAGTATTTTAGATGTTCTGGAAATTGCTTTGTTACAGCTGCAGCTGTTGTGAAGGCTCTCTATAAATCGAGCTGTATTTTATTGTAGTTTATTTGCTTTGGCATAGCTTCATCTAGTGGATGGATAACACAACTGCAGCCACTATTGTAGCTTCTATGCTTTGCGCTTTATCATGTGGTGCGCCCTATATATGAAAACTGTTTAAAAATAGGCCATTCGGTGAAAGTGCGACTTATACTACGAAGCGCCTTATCGTGCGGAAAATACGTTCATTTGATTCTAATAAATATATTGTCAACATGAAACCTGATTGATTTTGGTTATTAAAAAAAAAAAAAAAAATTTAAAAAGACATCCCAAATTGTTTCACCCGCAATGCAGCTGTCAAAAAAAATCAATGCTGATTGAAATTTGAAACCAATTGGGATTTGCTGTGGGGCTGATACAGCGGGTGGGATCTAAGGTCCAGGGCACTTCCATGAGTCCCTGGTAATGAATGGGGTAAGGACGCAGTTGATAGCATCGCCTCTGTGTCCAGGGCACTAAAGACATGAGTCCGGGTTTTGTAGCTCTGGCGAGGCAGTGCCAAAATCAATAGCTCGTTACATGGTGCTTTTGGGCTAGACCGCGAAGGCGAGGCTCGTACTCCACTGGGGGAATTAGTGGTGGTGTGATTGTCAGCGGGAGAATGTTGGCAACTGGACTTGTGCGGGATAGAGAGCCTGGAGTCTTGCTCAAAATAGCCCCCGGATTTCTCAGGGGACACAACATTTAATACAAAGCCCAAGCCCTTTTTTTGTTTAGATCATATTTTAATGGATATTTGAGTGTCTTAACTGTAACAAATGTTGTCATAGTATGAATATGACTTTATGAGTTTCTGTATTTTCTTTCTTTTTTGAGGAAGTTTAATCTCATGTTTTGACTTTTCCATTGTTGTAGTCCGGCCGGACAGAGGTGATCGATAACACCCGGAACCCGGATTTTGTCAGAAAGTTTGTCTTGGATTTCTTCTTTGAAGAAAAGCAAAATCTAAGGTTTGATGTGTAAGTACCCTGATGTTTTATTCAAATTCCCCAAATCAATCCGAGGTGAGTCTGTTGCATCGCAACTCAATTTGGTGAAAAGAAATCTCATTCAGACTGGTAGAGCAATGAACTGGCTAGTCACTTGTGGGCCTCCCTGATTAGATTTGATTTTTTGTTATCTCCACTTAATTTCACGAACCTTTTTATCCTTCATCAAGAGCTATCATAGGTCACTCACATTCTACTTTAGCTTTATCTGCAGGGTATGAGCCGCATAATTATTGTGACAATTGCTTTAACTAAGCTGAAGATAGTGAAGTGAGGAAATTGTACCCAAAAAAGAAAAATAGGGTGCATACATTTTCATATTTGGTGTGGAATTGGACTCTCATACTCAAATGTCATCCAATACTAAAGGCTGTCTCAAAAAAGTGCCTTACAATTGTTTATTCATTTATGTATTGATCAATTTACTTTAGAATTTTTTTTCAATATGTTCATCATTGTGGGTTTTTTTGCGGTAGTGTCGAACTACATCAGCCGGGCTGCCTGGTGTAGTCACATGAGAACAATTAAATGAAACCGTTGATCAATTTTTTCCTTTTTGAAAACCAGATATGTTCCATTGAAGAGTAGCCGTTTTTTTTTTTTTTTTTAAATTTCTCATTATATCGGATTTAGGCTTTGTAATAATTGTTTTTCAAGGTTTTTTTTTTGAAGCAGTCAGAATGAAGCACAGCCTTGGAGCTCATTAAATCCACATACTTGCGCTTTGGAAAAATGCGCTGTTGAGTAGCTGAGCTAAATTGCATGCAATCAATGACTATTTCAGCACGAAGGGAGATGTCAAAATCTGAGCATGATCTGAGCACTCCACACGCATGCAACATTGCCACTATTTGCAAAGAAGCATTTTAAATGTCACATTGAAATATATGTACAGAGTACTGTTCGGTTCTAAACAAGCAACTGCACTTGTGGAGGTAATCCTCCCAGATCAGGGGCCACCAACATGGTGCCCACAGGCAGCAGGTAGCCCCCCTGGAGCACGAGTAACCCTTTGGGCTATTCTAAAAATAGCTCACCAGTGAATAAATCACACTTGCATTGGTGTAAATTGGCAAATGTGTTTTGTTTTGTTTTTGGTTTTGTTTTAAGTCACATTAAAAAGACATGAAAAAGAATTAAATTAGAGTTGCTGTTACCCGCAGAAACTCTGATTTGGAACAGGCAATACTGTTAAGAAAAAAAACTACCGTAGTCAAGTCCAAATGTCAGTCGTTCATAGCATTGGTGGAAACAAACTACCAGGCACAACTACTATAAAATTATTTTTTTTCCAAATTATTCAAATGTGTTATTTGAGAAGTTGGTATCTAAATGGTGGCCATTTGTAATAATTAGCAGCCAATAAGTGGTCATTTTAAAACAACTACAACAACAAAAATGACTTCTGACTCTGAGAAGCAGCTCTGTTTCAAAAATATATTCTCTTGAATAATCCGAGGTGACTTGAATCAAAATGAAGAAAATGAATCAAACTGCCCACATTGTTAGTAAGCAACATATCACTGCTAATATGCTACTTGCAAAACTAAACTTCAACAGATGTTGAGACTTTTTTTTTCTCTCATATCTATGTTTCCGCCAGGTACAATGTGGACTCCAGAAGCTGCAACATTTCCAAACACGTAAGTCCAGTATGCCAATGTGAACTGACAGTTTTGACTCAGAGCTGATAGCTCTCATTTGCGGTGCAAACTCATTTACAGTGTTAAGAGTGAACAACAGCCATGTTGTAACTCAGTGTGCATAAACTGTCATTCAGAACTCAATGTAGCGTGATCTACTGACAAATGTTTTTTTTTTCCTTTTTCTCCCTCCACAAAATTATCAATCATGCCGGAGCGCAGAAGGTGAGTGGTTTATGATTAAAGTCCACTGTTTGGCTCATCCTCCTTCACTCATTCCATTATTTGTTCTAAAATAGTCCACTTCATTGCTTTTTCTCCCATTCTTTCATCTCGTCTCATCAAGGACAAACAGCCCCGAGGCAGAGAGTTTGCCCACTTCACACTGTTCTTCACCGTGTTGTCTCTCCTCGGCGGGACTTCAAATGTACAAGCAGCTGTTGTTGTTTGAGGCGACACCAGATTGTGTCGGGACATTTACAGGTGCTAAACACATCGAGACTTGTCCCTACACATAAAGGACACAAAAGAAAAGACGTTTCATGTTTCAACCTGTTGTTGCAAAAATGTAGCGTGGTTGCCATTTACATTTAACCCTTGCAGGGACAGCGGTGACTACAGTAGACAGCTTATCATATTTTCAGGTTACTGGGTACATGAATGGGTTAAAGAAAGAGAGAGAGAGAGGAGCCGCTGCGGGTACCCGCGCCGCCATCACAGACATACTCCAATTGCCATGACGCTTGTTCGTGTGTTGCTACCTCACTTTGGCATCTGTCCATTAGTGTCTGTCCACTGTAGTAGTGCATGTTTATTTCTGTATCTGAATGTAGTATGTTCTTGCTTAGTGGCAAGAAGCTAGAAATAAAAATGATTGAACATCCCCACGAGGAAGGCAAAGTCATTTCTCTGAATCAGTTTTTGGAATGTTAGAATTAGGGTCTGTATTTTCATTGGGTGGATGTGTGTTGTCGTGGAATGTTAACAGTTGTTAACTTTATTCACACGAACCTGACAGTTAAAGTCGAATGGGAATGCAAATGTTACTTAAAATGTGGCACGATGGAAGCGTTAGAACAGGGGTGTCAAACATACGGCCCGCGGCTCGGGTCCGGCCCGCAAATGAGTTTAATCCGGCCCGCGAGATGATTATGTAAAGCAGGGGTGTCAAACATACGGCCCGCGGCTCGGGTCCGGCCCGCAAATGAGTTTAATCCGGCCCGCGAGATGATTATGTAAAGCAGGGGTGTCAAACATACGGCCCGCGGCTCGGGTCCGGCCCGCAAATGAGTTTAATCCGGCCCGCGAGATGATTATGTAAAGCAGGGGTGTCAAACATACGGCCCGCGGCTCGGGTCCGGCCCGCAAATGAGTTTAATCCGGCCCGCGAGATGATTATGTAAAGCAGGGGTGTCAAACATACGGCCCGCGGCTCGGGTCCGGCCCGCAAATGAGTTTAATCCGGCCCGCGAGATGATTATGTAAAGCAGGGGTGTCAAACATACGGCCCGCGGCTCGGGTCCGGCCCGCAAATGAGTTTAATCCGGCCCGCGAGATGATTATGTAAAGCAGGGGTGTCAAACATACGGCCCGCGGCTCGGGTCCGGCCCGCAAATGAGTTTAATCCGGCCCGCGAGATGATTATGTAAAGCAGGGGTGTCAAACATACGGCCCGCGGCTCGGGTCCGGCCCGCAAATGAGTTTAATCCGGCCCGCGAGATGATTATGTAAAGCAGGGGTGTCAAACATACGGCCCGCGGCTCGGGTCCGGCCCGCAAATGAGTTTAATCCGGCCCGCGAGATGATTATGTAAAGCAGGGGTGTCAAACATACGGCCCGCGGCTCGGGTCCGGCCCGCAAATGAGTTTAATCCGGCCCGCGAGATGATTATGTAAAGCAGGGGTGTCAAACATACGGCCCGCGGCTCGGGTCCGGCCCGCAAATGAGTTTAATCCGGCCCGCGAGATGATTATGTAAAGCAGGGGTGTCAAACATACGGCCCGCGGCTCGGGTCCGGCCCGCAAATGAGTTTAATCCGGCCCGCGAGATGATTATGTAAAGCAGGGGTGTCAAACATACGGCCCGCGGCTCGGGTCCGGCCCGCAAATGAGTTTAATCCGGCCCGCGAGATGATTATGTAAAGCAGGGGTGTCAAACATACGGCCCGCGGCTCGGGTCCGGCCCGCAAATGAGTTTAATCCGGCCCGCGAGATGATTATGTAAAGCAGGGGTGTCAAACATACGGCCCGCGGCTCGGGTCCGGCCCGCAAATGAGTTTAATCCGGCCCGCGAGATGATTATGTAAAGCAGGGGTGTCAAACATACGGCCCGCGGCTCGGGTCCGGCCCGCAAATGAGTTTAATCCGGCCCGCGAGATGATTATGTAAAGCAGGGGTGTCAAACATACGGCCCGCGGGCCGGAACCGGCCCGCAAGTAGGTTCAATCAGGCCCGCAGGATAATGTAAAAGTGAAAAAAATGCATTAAAGACACAGAATTAATATTTTTAATCAGGTGCAATTCATTGAGTATCCGCAAGGGGACACTGTTTTGATGAGAGAAGAAGACAACAGCAGCCTCAGTCTGTCACTGAGACAGACCCATGACAGCAGACGCTATCAATAGCACTCTCACATTTACACATTTAATAGCACTCTCCTTAGTTTGTAAGGTGTAGGCAGGGATTACATTTAGATTTTATATGCACGTGTAAATGCTTTAAAACTTGCTTTCTTTATGAATCTTGTTTAATCTTAAAGTGCATTACTATATTTTTCAATACCAATTACTTGTTAAAGTTTGTACAATCAGTGGGATCAGTTGCAATGCATATATGTGAATGATAAAAGTAAATTGCACATTTGTCGAAGGAAATGTAAGGTGCTTCATGAAATGTTTTGTAAAAGATATGTTCATTAAATTTCAACATTTTCCTAATGTTCTTGTGCTTCTTTATACCAAAACAAAGGAAAGACATATTGTTTTGGTTATTTATAGCAAAGTATTGTATCATTTTAATGGTCCGGCCCACTTGACATCTACCGAGGCCGGATGTGGCCCACCATGTGAAATGAGTTTGACACCCCTGCGTTAGAACATTTGCCTCATGGATCTGAGATTAGGGTTCATATCTGGGCCCAGATCTTTCCATATGGAGCAGGCGTGTTCAGTTTTCCCAAAGACGATGCTCTAAATTGTCTGCAGATTTGAGTGGTTGTCTATATGTGCCCACCAAATCGCTGGTGACCAGTCACCTGAAGTCAGCTAGGATAGGCTCCGGCACATCTGTACCAAGTAAGCGGTCTAGAAGACAGATGGAAATATTGCCTGTGCAATTCATCTGTGTTTTTATGATGGCAATAGTATGACCCTTGAAAGATTTATACACCCAAAAAATAAAGAAATAAAAATCCCGAAATTGATTGCATCTGACTGCAGCTTCACCATGAAGTCATCCATTTTTATTTACTTTTTCCTCAGGATTTTTTGGGCCAGACGTTTTGCACCCTTGGAGAAATCATTGGTTCCACGGGAGGGCGGCTGGAGAAAACTCTTTCGTAAGTTGTGTAACAAAATCTTTTTGATCCTAATATAATTACTCATGACAAATGAATTCCCAATTTCTGCTATTGTGTTCAATGATAATGAAATGTATGCTCATGAATATTGATGGCCAACCCTTAATGAAATCAACGCTGTAATACCGATCTCAGTGATGAAGTGCGTATCGCCTCAACTGGTTTCATCTATTAGATCACAATGTCGGAGGCAAGATCGGGCTATCCAAGGGCACAGTGCAAGTGAACAAAATATAGGTCTCGCGAGAGAATACTGAGTGATGAGACAATTGGTAACTTCCATCTCCCCCTCCCCCCCACCCCACTATTACCTACTCAGTAATAGATTACTTTCCAGAACCTCATGCCATGCAAACACGAGCCTCCGATTTTACGTCAACTCAATGCTGAGACATTTTGACAAATTTGATGTCATAATCGATGACAAGTGTGATTAAAAAAGGTATGGCATTCTACTCCTACCTAGTGTTTGGATCAAACCTTGGTGATCTTATCAGTAGTCCGTGTGAAAAGGTCACAAAATGAACCGTCGTTTGAAATTCAGTGTATGGGTTCTTTCAAGGTAGTTTTTGTTTGGAATACGATTATACAAATACAAAAAAAAAACTGTTGTGTTCAGTCAGTTTTACCTCATTCGCTCTTCATATCCTTCGGGTGCAACAAATGTGGTGAAAGCGTTCCCCGTGAAATATTTATGAGTCATTTCCTTGTCAAATATGGAAACCTGTGCTGTGTGCTTGATTGCAGTTTTTTCAGCCTCTTAGCTTGCACTCTCCTTTATTTTCAAGTAGCACAAATGGCACGGCGGTGTAAGGTACATCAAATAAAAGTGGTTCTTATCAGTACCGTATTTTCCGCACTATAAGGCGCTTTGTAGTATAAGGCACACCTTTAACGAATCGCCTCTTTTAAAATTGGTTTCATATATAGGGTGCACATTATAAGGTGCATAGAATAGAAGCTACAATAGTGTCTGCGGTTGTGTTATGCATCCACCAGATGGAATTACGCTAAAGGGAATGCAATACAATACAAAACAGCTTTATTTATATCGAGCACTGCAGCTGTAACAAAGTGCTGTAAAGAACATTTAAAAGACTACGTACAAGAAATCTGAATATTCATCCATATATAAAGCACATCTGATTATAAGGCGCACTGTCGGCTTTTGAGAAAGCCTTATTTTGCGAAAAATACAGTACTTTTTTTTTTTTCCTTTTAAGGGCATGGCAGCATGTTATGCACTGCTGTGCCTCGTTGAGCTTTCGTTGAGAGTTGCTCAACTCCATTCCCCTAGGGGGCGGTAATGTTTATTCCAATCGATTTACTAACTGACAAACAAATCAAGGCCAACAGAGCCTGACTGATGTATCCC
>NW_017805839.1:2127746-2130246 GCF_001891065.2 Hippocampus comes | reverse complement strand
CTCATTTTCCACAGTTGAAGATTATAATTGTCCCGGGATTGGAAAATGACCAGCTCTCATTATCTCTGCGAGGGTGCCAAAGATTCCTTAAGCTAACATTTTAGAGCCAAGGTGAAGTTCAAATTTAATCAGCCTTGCCAATGAAACCATCTAAAAGCTGCACTATTTATTCATTTGACTCCTCCTTGTCGTCCATCCATCTAATCTTCACATCAGTTATTGACCGTCAACTCCATCAGTTAGCCAAGGCACACCCGCATCACATATTTTATTGGCGTTCAATCAGATTTGGTTAGATGTGCACATTCATTGGCTTGGCTTCTGACTGTCTTGAAAATGGTTTATACAATATGCAATATACAAAGATGTCAAGTGACATATCCTGCAGATCAGATGTGATTTTTTTAGGAATCAATTACATTTAGATTAGAGCTTTAATAAATTATCACAGATTTTTAAATCGTTCATATTGAATTTCATTTTGCCGATTTTTTTTTTTGTTGCCATTTCGTGTGTGTGTGTGTTTGTGTGTGTGTGTGTGTGTGTGTGTGTGTGTGTGTGTGTGTGTGTGTGTGTGTGCCTCATGTGCATATTTTGTCTTAGTATTATGCATTAAGATTGAAACTCTCTTAATGGTAAATGGGCTGAACAGCATGAACAAGGGACTACTGTATTATAAAACCATTTCCATAAGGTTTTACTTTTTATTGTTGACAAACAATTTGGTGAGATCAATTCATCATTTTTAATTGCAAAACACATTACTTCTCTTTCCTGCATAATTAAAATCAAGCTTTGTTTTGTTTTGTTTTTTTTTATATATATACCTGTCTGACAACAAATGCATATCGTCCATTTAGATTTACCTCAGCTGGCGGAAAGGAATTTATCTGCAGGGAGATCTTTGAAGCAAAAGAGAGAAAAATGTTGTTTAATCGCACTAATTAATTATAATTTAGATGACTTTGTGGTTTACAAATGAGGCAATCAATTATCCAGTTCGCCGTTGAAAAACAGACTGAAATCCCGACAGTTTCCCAGTTGCTTCTATAGTGAGCAATCAAACTCAGCCATCTACCCCCTCCTCCCAATAACCACCCACCTACCTGCTTACACACAAACACACACACACACACACACACACATGAATTTGAGCATATTAGATGATGTCTGGTGATATTTTACACCACAACAGAGATCGCTGGACGGTTGTATGGTATATCGGTACTAGAAGGCACTTGCGTCAAGCTGTTTATCAGTATTTCGTGCACCCTGTAACACGATAACGTGATAAGCTGCCCACTGTAGTGACCGCTGTCCCTGAAAGGGTTTAAAAAAAAAAAAAGTTCATTTGGAGAAATGGTTGCCTGGTAATCTGATTCCTAGGAATCGTTGATTTGCTTGCCTGATGATTGCGGTTCTTGTCTCCTCTCATGTTGATAAATGAGTGATGACATCACACTGGTCGACATAAAGTGAGGCATAATACAGTAAATAATAGTCGTCACATACCAGTGGCATTCCTGAGCTCCTTCACTTTAGCTGCGCTCATTTCAGTCGTCGTCGTTCTTGTCAGATGACCTCGATAGGTCAAGTACTTGATATGGAAGATGACCTCTTTTTTTTATCCTTTTTTGACGTCTCATTGTTGACAAAGCCTTGTGACATCATCAAACAGAGACTGCATAACACAGTGTGGTCGCATTGTTTAAAACAACAAATGACTCACGTTGAGAACATGCGAATTCGGCGTCTAATGATTCTAAAAGGTCAATCGGTGGGAAATTGAGTGGGAATGATTGTTTATTTGTGCCCTGTGATTGGCTGGCGACCCGTGCGGGGTTTACGTCGCCCCAAAGCGCGCCGGGATAGGCTCTTGATTGATGTTTATCATGTCATTTCAGTTTGGGTATTACTTGATGGCAGGCCTAGCTGTCAAAGTTCAAATGTCGGTATCATGAGAACATTAGAGCGCGTGTCTAGAACCAAAACATTTTCTCGCAAATTTTACTGCGCGCCAGCTCATCAGAAAATATGTGCTGCCTTCCACCTTGAACATAAATACGCGGATTAAATATAAATAACAATGACACCCCCGAGCAGCCGTTGTTAATGGCGTGTAAATAGCAACTGTTTCTAGGACGGTGTGTCACCTGCTGCATGTCTGTGTTGGAGCGTGGGACCGGTCCCACGAGGGGCTGCGACTCGGCCTTGTGATCGCTTTGCATCTCTGCGGTGGTCTTATTGCAAATGAACGTGGGGAGACAACGTATTGGACCATACTGCCAGACTCGCTCGCCGCAAAATGTTTTGTATGACTTGTAAGAGTGTGATTCGGCGACTTTGTACAGCTTGTCTTCCGTCTTGTTCTGCTGTGTCGGCAGCCGCCGCCGCCGCGTTCTTTCTGCTCAGGCTAACTCCCGAGAAAATTTGACACAAGCTGTCAGAAATGCGAAACGCTTCACTTCCTATGACAGAGATGGAGGCTGGAGGGGGGGGG
>NW_017805839.1:2084014-2124570 GCF_001891065.2 Hippocampus comes | reverse complement strand
ACACACGTACACGCGGATTCACACACACACACACACACACACACACACACACACACACACACACACACACACACACACACACTTTCCTCCCCTGTGGTCGATGTCCTAGCGAAAACATCACCTGCCATCTGCTGCAGTCGTTGAGGTATCATCTGGCAAGACGAGCCACAGGACAAAACCACTTGCAGCTTCTGAGGAGCCTGTTAAACGAGTTGAGCCCAAATTTCAACTGAGTGACGTTTAATTGTATGCCTGCGGCAGATCCAGTTGGTAAAAAAAATAATAGTTTTTTTGCCAAACTGTTGCTGCATGCTGCGTGCAGCCGTACTGCTGAGTAAATTGAAAACAATGATTCCAACTGTCTGTCAATTCCACTTTTGCGCAAAGAAAAACAACAAAAAGAACTTTTATTTCCTAGCAGAAGAATCAGAAAAAACATTTGTGTATTTTCCAACTGGCGGGCATTAGTTGCGAGCTTGCAAAGCACAGATCTGTCAGCAGTTGGCTCGCTTTAATGTGGAAATTAGTGATTCCTTCTCGCCAGCTCCGAGCGTCTTGGCAAATAATGTGACAGTGTTGTTTTGTGACACTCTTAATCTGTCAACCGCACCACTTGTTGGACCAACAAGGGATTTGAAATGAAATGCATTATACATGAGAGAAGCACTGAAGATTTTCTTTCAAAATCCGTTTCACGTTTTTTGTCACGCCAAAATAACAGGTGGTGCAATACCGTTGCCTCTAATGGTGCCTCTGATAAGGTCATCTGAGTTACTTCTTCAATATAAAACCAAATGAGATCCAAATGAGCAGTTTAACCGTTTTCAGCTCTTGCACGCAAAAGGCACAATAAAAACACTCCGGCAAAACTTACTCAACCGACATTATAAACAACTAATAAAGAATAAAGTTGATCATTTTTAGACCATTCTAAATGCCAGACGATTCTCCAAAAACTTCCACCAAATGAGAGTGATCGACCAAAAGGTAACTATGAACCATGCAGCCCTGACGGTATGTGTCAGATTCTCGGTGAAGGTGATGTTTCGCCTCCCGGTTTCTCTGTTCTAGTCAGTTCACCTCATGTTTGCTTGTGGCCAAGCATGAGACATAGCATTGCTGATTTAGCACCCCCCTACACACACACACACACACACACACACACACACACACACACACACACACACACACACACACATTTGACCCACTTTGTATTGGTTGCCTTACATTGATTCCAACTGTCTGTCAATTCCACTTTTGCGCAAAGAAAAACAACAAAAAGAACTTTTATTTCCTAGCAGAAGAATCAGAAAAAACATTTGTGTATTTTCCAACTGGCGGGCATTAGTTGCGAGCTTGCAAAGCACAGATCTGTCAGCAGTTGGCTCGCTTTAATGTGGAAATTAGTGATTCCTTCTCGCCAGCTCCGAGCGTCTTGGCAAATAATGTGACAGTGTTGTTTTGTGACACTCTTAATCTGTCAACCGCACCACTTGTTGGACCAACAAGGGATTTGAAATGAAATGCATTATACATGAGAGAAGCACTGAAGATTTTCTTTCAAAATCCGTTTCACGTTTTTTGTCACGCCAAAATAACAGGTGGTGCAATACCGTTGCCTCTAATGGTGCCTCTGATAAGGTCATCTGAGTTACTTCTTCAATATAAAACCAAATGAGATCCAAATGAGCAGTTTAACCGTTTTCAGCTCTTGCACGCAAAAGGCACAATAAAAACACTCCGGCAAAACTTACTCAACCGACATTATAAACAACTAATAAAGAATAAAGTTGATCATTTTTAGACCATTCTAAATGCCAGACGATTCTCCAAAAACTTCCACCAAATGAGAGTGATCGACCAAAAGGTAACTATGAACCATGCAGCCCTGACGGTATGTGTCAGATTCTCGGTGAAGGTGATGTTTCGCCTCCCGGTTTCTCTGTTCTAGTCAGTTCACCTCATGTTTGCTTGTGGCCAAGCATGAGACATAGCATTGCTGATTTAGCACCCCCCTACACACACACACACACACACACACACACACACACACACACACACACACACACACACACATTTGACCCACTTTGTATTGGTTGCCTTACATCTAATTGTAGGTAATATACTACTACTAAAATGTGAGACTCATTCGTGGTGCTTTAAGAATCTGTTTTTATTTTATTTATTTATCGGGGGGAGAGCTATTTATTTATTTTATTATATTTTTGGGGGGTTATTCTTCTGTATTTTTTGAACCATAAAAATCCTTCATCCCGCCAGTTTCAAGGGACTGTGTGTAAAAATTGTTTGTATTTTCAACGTTCATTATTTCAAAAATTCATTATTCATTTCAATAAAATGCAAAAAAATATGTTCAATCACGTTGTCATTTTATTTTTTAAATTCAGTTGTAAATAAAGTCATTCCTAATTATAATACATGACATGGTGTGTGCCCCCCCCCCCCACACTCCCCCACATGAGGTTGCCATGCTTCACCACCATTTTTCTGCTACGGATACCCAAAACAGATAAACTGAGCGAACGTAGTTCCTCAGAATGATGTCAAAGGCCCGTGTAACAAAAGCCATGCACTGACTCTGTTACTTGAGGGAATACTAGAAGTCGTTCGTGATGACTCTGCTGAAGAAATTGGTGGTGTGGTCCCTCGGAGGCATTTCGTGCGCATGCTTCAAAATGCAAAATGGTCTTCTATGACATTCTGTGTGTTGCTTTGGTCTGACTCAAGGAGACATTAATTAGCTTTTGATCAAGACATCAAGGCAAGGAGAAAGAAAAGGGGAAATCCAATTGTCGGACTTAATTGTACGTATTGTCTTGTGTGGTACGCTGTTAGCCCATGGTTTCTAATTTTAGTACAAAATAATTTGCTATAATTTTATTGAGTTTGGAAAATGGTACAATGTGAGGCATGGGACAGTCTAGGTTGATACAGGGGTTAAAAAAAAAAGCGTGACATAAGAAGAGAAGATATTTAGTGAGATGTATCACACCAAAATGTAGTATTTGGATTCGAGAGGTAACCTCGGTGAGACTTTATCAACAAGATGCATTCTCATTAGACTTATTATCGACCACAGGAAGCGAGAGGTTCGATGGAATCCACAGGAGATCGGATGCAGGCAGTGAGGGTGGTTAAAGAGAGCCAACAGATGGAAGATGAAACCTTTTACCTGATCCAAAGTTGGTGTTCAGGAGTGCTGATCTTAATCACCATAAGGAAGCGCAGTAATGTTTATGCAGATTCAGGGACAGGTTGAGATCCCAAAGGTGTAATGTAACAATATAAATAATATACAAAACAACACTGTGCTACATGATGCTATAATTGACATGATATAAATACCTGCCTATTGTTTGTCTGGAAGTGAAGACATTTTTCATTTAAAAATTGCAGCACACCGCACCGATTGAACATTGCTGTATACAAACATATGTCAGACCAAATTCAACACAGCATCTGTCATGGGATTAAAACAAAAGAAAAGAAAGAGAAAATACATCTTAATTAGATAATTATTTGGCACCCTTCTATGAATAATCACTACCGGGGGAAAAAAGTTTCGATTGTAACCACTGACAAACACAACGAACGGTTAAAAGCATGAGAGAGGAGTAAGAGGCAAACAGAGACATCACCTTAATTGAATGTTCCAGCCATTTGCTTAGTGACCAGAGGATACAAACACAAATGGTCCATGCACACGGCATCGATTTAAACCGAAGTGCAAGTTTCCCAAGGTGACCCGACTCCTCAAGTATCTTTCCGTAGCTTCATTAGTTGGGTGGGCGATGGCAGGCAAAATTACTTTGCAAAGACTCCTAATGGTGATGTCATTACTTGGTGTAATTTGGATGTAGATTGGAACAGGTTCCAATTAGGGGCGAGAGATTGTTGAGAACTTGTTGCCTTTCACTTTGAGGTTTACTGTCTGTAAAATCTGATGGAGTCTATTTTTTGGAATATATATCCATTTTCTGATCCGCTTTATCCTCACTATCCCAGCCGACTTCGGGCAGTAGGCGGGGGACACCCTGAACCGGTTGCAAGCCAATCGCAGGGCACACAGAGACGAACAACCATCCGCGCTCACACTCACACCTTGGGACAATTTTGAATGTTCAATCAGGCTGCCATGCACGCTTTTGGAATGTGGAAGGAAACTGGAGTACCCGGAGAAAGCACACGCAGGCACGGGGAGAACGTGCAAACTCCACACAGGAAGGCCGGAGCCGGGATCGAACTCATGATCTCTGCACTGTGAGGTCAACGCGCTAACCACTCTGGGCGGCTTGGTGGTCAAGTGGTTGTTGTTAAGTAAATAGTGTTTGTTTGGTTTTTTTTTTGAGTCTACTCAAATGTATAGTAGCATTCTATTCAAGAAGTCATTTGTAATTAATGATATTATTATTGCAAAACATTGTGCATTTTAATTTCTATATTTTCATGTTAAATCTAAATCACCCGTTGAATGCACAGTATTCTCTGCACTGAGGTGGCTATTTGTCTGCTTCTATTTATGATTTCGATATATGGCCTATTTTTCATGCTTAGGGTCTGAATGATTAGTCAGAGCAAAATCATTGGAATTGGGTCAATGCTGAGCATGGGAGCGCTTCCTGATGAATGGGAAATGGCTGGAAGGTGCAACTATATTCAATTGCGAGGCAAAGTTACAAATATAAGCCTACAAGCATTTGCCTTTCCCACCGAAAGGTGAAGAATCATCAAGACAAATTATCATGTGCATTCTGGAGGTGGCCAGCTGAGCAACTGTTTGCCGTTATACTGCCATGGTTTCACGTGTTGCAATGTCAGGTCAACATAATAACTCGGCCAATAACCGAACATCCAACTGGGACCTCTACCATGAAGCAGAACTTGGAGTCAGTGAGGCAACATCAAGTTCAAGTTTGGTGTTTTCAATCACAAAGGCTTAAAAAGAAGCGTAACTAAACCTCACCATATTGTCTCTTTGAGTGTGTACTGGTCTTTGAAGACAAAGATTGTTTTGGTCACTCAGAATTGGCAATTCTTTGAGAAACTGCTCGGGAATGATGAGAAATAATTTTGATATTAATCCAAAAGAAATTGTCGAATGGCTGTCGTGCAGTGGTGCTTCGACTTCATCTACAGTACGAGGGTAATTCCTTCTCATGTGAATGCCATGAATCCTTTCCATGCACCCGCGAAAAGGCACCCCAAGTTTTGTATTATTTTTTTTTATAAACAAAAATAGCACGGTACAGCAGTGTGAAATTTCTATATGAAAATCTAATTAGAAAGAGAGGAAACAAACAGGCTTGAAGTGTAATTAAGGGAACATTCTCTGCACACGCGCGCACACACACATACACACACACACACACACACACACACACACACACACACACACGCACTGTAATGCAGTGTGTTATGCCTTTAAATTGCATTACAGAGTGCATTGGTATACTCTCTCTCTCTCTCTCTCTCTCTCTCTCTCTCTCTCTCTCTCTCTCTCTCTCTCTCTCTCTCTCCCTCTCTCCCCGCAATGCCGCCCGCTCATGCGGCAGGGACTGAGAAGGGCCTACCTAACCAGCAAGAACTCAGTGAGGGCTGTACACACTTTTCAGTGTTTCTTAATGGCACTTTTGTGTTTGTTTCATACACCTCTCTTAAGAGCCTTTCTGAGGGCCAATTTGCAGAAAAACAAAACAATTACCTGACGCATGGAGCTAACATTTATGCTGTGTGACAGACAGCGCAGAAATGAGTTTTCAACAACCACGTTTGAGCGAGCCTGGTGTGTTAAAAAGTGATCAAAGTGATTAGCGGGAACAGCGTCAAGCTGTCAGCATCGAAGTGAGTCATTTACGTTAAATAAACTGCCTTGGAAAAGTAGTCGGACAGCTCTCCCCAGTGCTGCTCGCCGCTAGTGCGGCCACCACATAACATCAGGCGCTGTAGAATATATATTTCTGATCCATTTCTAATCCCTTTATCCTCACGAGGGTCACGGGCGTGCTGCAGGAGCCTATCCCAGCTGTCTTTGGGCAGTAGGCGGGGTACACCCTCAACTGGTTGCCAGCCAATCGCGGGGCAAAGGGTTCAAGTGCAATAAATACAGCTATCTTTGGAATATGGGAGGAAACATGTCGATCTATCTTTCTATCTAGCTATCTAGCTATCTCGCGATCTAGTTATCTAGCTAGCAAGCTATCTATCTAGCTAGCTAGCTAGCTTTGCAGTGCGACACCGGTCTAAACTCATCTGTGAATTTGCCTTGTGTTACAACAGGATCCTGAGAAAAGTTCCGGGAGCCGTGTAACTATAGCTGCGTTCTGCATTTGGGGGGAAGCATCTCCCAGTATTTAAAATAAAAATAATACCCCATTTAGTATCGTAGAGAGCCATGGCTATTTGTGCAAAGTGGTGAATTGTATGGTCAAATTTAGCTGTTATAGCTATTAGTCAGGTGCGTTTTGCAGTCTGGAAATTATAATAAGAATAAGAATAAGAAAACCTTTAATCTTTTCACAATGGACAAATTCCCAATTTACAGCAGCAAAGTTATGAAAGGAAGGTAGTCGAAGAACAAAAAGTATAGGAGCTATATATGGTGTCAAACATGGGATTTTATGGGAATTAGTAAAATTGCATTGCCTTGATTTAGTGAGGTTAATACACACATTGTCACAGCCATGAATGTAATTTTAGTATTTTTGATTAGTTTTTTCAAATTTGTTCAAGCAATAGCTTTTGTAGCTGTAGGTTTGCAGCTCTGTATCTTATAAACACAAACATATAAACTTGGTAGTTGTAAATGGAGCGCTTACAGTATTGTAATATCCCAGATACAAAGCAAATAAATCACAGAAAGGCCACGAGCTGCAAAAGGATTATAGAGCAATCTTATTGGACACTTAGTAATTGCGTTGAGGCAATTCCCTCATATCGTTGCAACATCATTTCTTTCCTGCCAATTATCTCGCCTTTCATCTCCTTGCAGGAAAAAGTCCAATATTTCTGTACTGGTGAGTGCTTGCACTGAGGGAAGTCATAACTCACCCAGACAAAATCCAGGTCATATTTAGCTTTTAAGTATGAATTGCTGAAGCCGCTGTCACTGCTACAGCAGTTCAATAACAAAAAAGAAAAAAGAAGAAAAAAAAGTATTCCCGGGTAGTATCGTCCATCCAGGTTTCTTTGAACACATACTGCTTTTTAAAGAGACCATAACCCCAAAGCTGAAATAGTGGAAACATTATTTGAGGTGCAAATTAAACCCTGAGGCGCTCCCTGACAAGCACCAATAGGAAAGATTTTGAGGGAACGAGTATCTTTGTCAGCTCAGTATAATTCACCCTTGCAAGTAATTTACCATAGCAGTGGAAATGATGTTTTTCAATCATTGATATAAAACATCGAAAGACCATAATAAAGAAATTAGACAAATATTTGCAAATGGCTTATAGATTTAGAAGTGCATTCTGGATACACATTCAGCTACTCTCAACCAAATAAATACTTTTCGTGGAATGCGATCTTATTTATAACCCTTTCATGCACAAATAATGATAACCTGTAACCTGATAACCTGATAAACTGTCCACTGTAGTAACCACTGTCCCTGAAAGGGTTAAAGTATAAATTTTCCTTTCAAATGTATTGCAATCCAGTTCACACACCCACACATAAGTCCATATGGATCCACTGCTGTGCTTTTGCTCAGGGCAAGACCGGGTGATTGGCGTGTGCATCAATGCAGTGCCAAAAGTAGTTTGGAGGTGTCGTGCCTTGGTCCTCAGCATCATGACATAACCAGTCCTGGAGAGCTCCTCCCCATTCAGACTTATTATGAACCTTTAAAATTAAGTGGACAACATGTGGTATGGAAATTGTGCTCCCTCGCATCAAGAAGCCATTTTGTATCTCGGTGCAAATATTTTGTCACATTGTAGGAAAGCAGTTTTCCAAATTTCATTCGATTCTACTGTGAGGTAGACATGCTAACGGTTACACTTATTCATGCTAATTTCACACAACAGCACTTTTTTTTTTAAACAATCAGTGTTACCAACTATTACCCAGGCTCCATGTGACCACAGAGATCTGTGAAAGAAGATCTCTCAATTATGCTACGTATTTTTTTTTTTAAATTCCTTCATACAGAATCAAGAGCAAGTACACTGGTTGAACTTTTTGCTATAGCGGATACAACAGCAGACTGAGCTACTAGCACTACATGAAAAACTTATTTATTTATTAGGACTTTCATCATCATGACCACAACCAAAATGATGAAACGCTTTACTTTTTAAACATCATATAGCATTATTCCCAGGACAATTTCCATGTGCGGAGAATCCAAAAGGAAAAACTCTCTATTTAGAAGACAGTTTATATTCCAGCACTCACCTATGGTCATGAGGCTTGGGTAATGACCTGCAACCTTCTCAGAAACTGAATTTCCCCTTGAGGCACAATTAAAACGATTGTTTTTGGGAGGAGGAGCGGGGGGGTCGTCTTAGAAAGATCTCAGGTACAATAAATGCATTCCTTCACAGGCTGCTTGGCCTCAAGCCTTACACATACTCAGCTCAGACCTCTCAAAATAGGTTGAGGAGGAGTCAATTGGACTTTGGCCACACTCTAAGGGTGGCGGTATTCTTGTTATGCTCCTTTAGAGGTTCTCCGATTATGTCCACCTCGTCGGAGACCCTGAGGAAAACTGCTCCAATCAGTCTGCTACAGTTCACCGAGGTACGAAAGAGCATTGTTACGGAAATGAACTCATGGGTTACTCTGGTCTGTCTCATGCCGCCATGTGCTTTGTTTCTTGGGAGTTGTTGATCAGGTAATTGTCTGCTCATTGTATCCACTGCTCCATCATCTGAAATGACGGTTCAATACATATTCTGGTAATGGCGGTAAAAAGACTCCACGGCATCTGTAGTTTTGACTGTATTCCAAATATTTTGGTCTAAACACTGTGTCAATGTTTCACAGTATGCGAATATTTAATTCATTTAACATTTGTAGTTTAGCACAGCAGAACTGGGCTCTAGGCTTCCTTAAAAGTCAATAATATATGACATATACGGGAGCTATATATTTAATAGGTTGTATCTGAACTGAGAATGTTCATCCAGAGCTTGAGTCTTTGGAAATTGGGTGGGTGGTTGATAGGATGGCCTTCTGAATCAATTCCACTGTCGGGCTCTCTTCTTTGAACATCGCAGTATGCGGTTAGGCTGTTCCATTTTCCAAGGGCTAAATGCTGAGACTCGGAGCTCAGTACTCATTACACGCATGTTGCCTCCTAAAATGGAATTTTTATGTTTATTAAATTGATGTCTCATTGATATTGCAATGGGACATTTGAGTGCAGATGGATTGTCGGAGTGCTTAATTGAAATTCTTGTGACTCAAGTCACATAATCTGAACTGAGGTGAGAACAATGTGTCACAAATATGTAAGTGTGTCGACACCGTGCAGAAGAATACACAAAGTAGGTCCAATGCTGTACTCAATGTGCACGGTGTATCACTGTGACAAGACTTGAATTAGGATGTGTTTGGCTCTTGGATGAACACCAAAAAAGTATCAGCCTTTCAAATGTGTTTCCCATCATTTGGAAAATGATCGATCAAACAGCAAAGAAGATTTGCCCTTTTTGTGGAGCATCTGTCACTAATTGACCCATCAACTCTCGCATTCCCGCTCTCCTTTTTTTTTAATTCACTTTTTTTCTCCCTCCCTCGCGACAGTTCAATAAATCCTTTTTACGCTTGACCTCTAAATGGTTTTCACATATAAATGGAGGTTTCAAACTAGGGATTAATATATTGTAAGGTTTGAATCGAAATGCATATAATGATGTAGTGATTCTCAACCAGGGTGCCATATTGTTATTATTATTATTATTATTATTATTATTATTATTATCATAAAATAAATTTGTCCAAAAGTTTGCAGTTATTCATTTCAAATGAAATCTTTGTTCATCTATCTGTGCATACGGTGACAGGCGGAACAATTGAACTCTCTCATATGACCGTATTTTCACGACCAAACGGCGCACCGTATTAAAAGGTATGGTGTCAGTTACGGGTGCTATTCATGGATTGAACACATACACAAGTCACATTATGTTATTGGATGCAGGCATGGTAAAACGTAGGCTAGCTTAAACAATTTGCTGGCATGCATGCATGCTAGCGTATGATTTTAAAAAGCCAGCGGGAGCAAAACTATAAGTTCTGTTCTACTTTATTCAAGTATTTAACAATGTACTCATGTTATTTTTTGATCAATCCTCATTGTAAAATCCATCAAAGTCCTAATTTTCCAGAAACACCGATTGGTAATATTGCTATTTATTGACACTCCACATTCTGTGATAAATCCACACGTATCTTTTTCACATTCCGTTGATTTACCATTTTAGGATTTTTTTCCCCGCCTTACCCAAAAATGACTTTTGTTTCGCTATTGGTTGGCTAGGATTTGCAAGTTTATGGGGGCAGGGATTTTGCCATTGGTGTGGACGAAAACATTGAATCAACCAAGTGAATTTGCCCCTATACAGTCCGTACAATATCACCAAGGGGGAAAAGGAGAGGATGCATAATCATAGGCAAACTCCATAAAACAGTTTTGTGCGGTAGGATCTACGTTTGTAGAAACAGAGGACCACGATATGACTAATTTCATGCATCAATCATCTTTTTTTTTTTTGCAGTGGAATTCCAGGGAAGAAGTGCGGGGTCATTATCTTAACTGCTGAGGAGCTCAGCAACTGCAGGGTCAGTATCCGAGCACACACTTAAGCTGTGCCCCAATAATAAGGTATACACACACAAGTGCTGAAAAGTTTTAATGATGGGCCCAACTTTTATAAGACAGCGTGAAATGTGACAAATGAGCTGGAGTTCCACATGTGAATCACTTAGTCAAGCCTCAAGTATATATGTTGTTGTTTGGGTTGGTAATAGAAACCCCCAATCCCCAAGGGTATTGCTCCACTCGTACATTCATACATAAACAGTGTAATGATACGCCTACTACTACCGCTACTACCACTAATTGCTTTTTTCTTTTTTTTTTTTTTCTTTTTTTTTTTTTAACAGCAATGAAAAATAGAATTCAACTGCATTAACATTGGACATTCATAAGCAAAAATGAATGAAATGAGCTCATGGTAGATCCCGTCCTGTGCACATTTTGAAATTAAAACCGAAGGCTTGATTTACACTCCATAAACCATATGTGTCATGTTTCATCACCACAATAAATATGCAATCTCAGTCAGACGTGGTAAAGCAATCAATGTGAATCTGATCAATTTAACTGCAGTGTCAGTGGGCTGGTCCCAAATATCCCGTCAGTGGAAGAGACCCAAATGCCCAACAGAAATACTCTAGCTGTGTTCCATGTCACTTGTGCACACTGACACATCCAAAAGTTTCTAATGGATGGAATCCCTTCCTACTGGATGTGACGAATACGAGTTTCCATCAAGCACAATCCAACTCTCCTACCGAGCCGTAGCAAGCATTTGAAAACAGCAGCCTTAATAAAACAGCGTCTCATTAATGGGTGTAACCAGCCATAAATATGGATGAGGCTATTCCCCATTCCTCACTGACTATAATACAGATGATCCATGATAAGATGTGTTTCTCTCACTGATGCGTACTTTAAATGAAACCCTGGATAGAATTCGGTGCTATATGCAGCAGTCATTGTGAAGATGAGGCTTGACTGCTTGCCGACTTGGGATTTTGCATCTTCATGATACAGGTGTAACTCTGGATATTGCTTTGCATTCTGATGGGGTATTGAGTTAGAAATTACTGCGTCTTTGTCACACACAAAAAAAAAAAAAAACAAACAACTGTGCTCTCATCTCAATAAAAAAGAATTAAGTTGCGCAGGTTGCTCCCTTTGAAATCAAATTGCTTCTTCAATGATTCTGAGATATTTTCGTCGCCCCTGATGTGTGTTCTCTCACAGGATATTGCGACTATGCAGTTGTGTGCCAACAAGTTGGATAAGAAAGACTTTTTTGGCAAGTCAGACCCCTTCCTGGTTTTCTACCGCAGCAATGAAGATGGAACGTGAGTCTGACAAGCCTCGTGGGCTATCGTTAACCCATGAGATCAAATTATTTGTGTTTGTGTGAAACTATTTGTCGAGATTTGGGATGTAATGTGATGTGTGCTCCCTTTATTTTGACACAGTGTTCATGAACTCAATTTGTAATTCAGTTTCAGTTAAGGCTTGTGAAATTTTGTTTGAGCAATTCATCCATCTATTTTCCGAGCCGCTTTATCCTCAAAAGGGTCGCGGGGGGGTGCTGGAGCCTATCCCAGCCGTCTTTGGGCAGTAGGTGGGGGACACCCTGAACCGGTTGCCAGCCAATCGCAGGGCACACAGAAACGAACAACCATCCGCGCTCACACTCACACCTCGGGACAATTTGGAGTGTTCAATCAGCCTGCCATGCATGTTTTTGGAATGTGGGAGGAAACTGGAGTACCCGGAGAAAACCCACGCACGCAGGGGGAGAACATGCAAACTCCACACAGGAAGGCCGAGCCGGGATCGAACCCACGACCTCTGCACTGTGAGGTCGACGCGCTCACCACTCTTCCACCGGGCCGCCCCGTTTGAGCAATTGAACATCAAATGCGTGTCCAAAAATATGACTATGAAAACGATACGAAACATATTCTAGCCCAGTGACAGGAGTTCTGGAATATCTTTTTACATCCAGTAAACTAGGAAGGTCGAACTGAAGGTAATTGTTTTTTTTTTCTTTGCTTTTGTTCCGCTCATAAATAATTTAAACTACATCGTTTTATCAGGCGCAAGTCTATTTTCTCATGAATTTGGTTGGAAATACAATACAATACAATACATTCTGATTTATATAGCACTGTATCAAAGCGCTTTCTAAAACAGTCAACATAAAGTAAAATAATAAAAACAACACAACAAAAAGCCACACATTTGATCACAATTGTGCACGGTGATTTTATTTTTTTTGACAGAAGCTGTGGAGTTGGAGTGTTTTTTTGTGATTTTTGTGCCTGACAAAACACTGTTGAATCAATAAATAGGCAAAAGTAAAATATTATAAATATTCAGAGGAAAGTCTGGGGAAATGCGGTGAGGACTCTGGAGAGAGAAAAAAAAACAATGTGGCTAAACAATGTCAACAGTATTTCCATCTGGTTTCATTTGTTTATCATTCTGATTGAAATAAGCTATTGAGCCTTGGCTCAAAATGTCAAAACTCAATCTGCTCATATTCTCCAGACAAAATGACATTGGCGCATCACGGCGATACGAAAAATAAACGCTGCGCGATTATCACCGGGAAAGCAAACGAAGCCTGTCTTGTCTCGTCTGTTTGTTTCTCAAAGTCTTTTCCATTTCTCCGACAGATTCACCATCTGCCATAAAACGGAGGTGATCAAGAACACGTTGAACCCGGTTTGGCAGCCCTTCACCATCCCCGTTCGAGCTCTTTGCAACGGCGACTATGACAGGTCAGAAAACAGTTGCCACTATCATACATAAATGCATGCACACAAAAAAAAATTGCAAAGTAAAATGGTGGTGCTTTTTATCGTGCGTGTGCAGTAATTATTGCCGAGCTCATTGCCCCGATACAAACCCTGAATCCATCGGAGGCGGACTTTGGAAGTAGATGACATCACGTGTTGCCGCGGCAGTCAGAATAATGCCAGCAGTCGGTCATTTTGTCCCGGGGACCAGCGCTGGTGTTATTGAGATTGCCTCGGTTTCCACACGGCACTCTGCATTAAAACCGACATTCCGACTGTGCCGAGCAGATGTGATAGTCACTTGCAGCCAGGTGCACTTTGCATATACTTAATGCCTTTCACGGCTGCACTTCTCCCTGAGGGAATTTGATCATACCAGTACACACCGAAACGTGCGCGGCATTTGAGATTTTTCTTTGCAACATTAAAATAAAACAGCAATCCTCAGATGATGCAAATCTTTCAACATGTGATATAGACCGTGTGCATCTATCACACTGCCTCCCCCCCCCTCGTCAGTATAACTCAGCGAATAGCAGAATTACTGTGGGCTATGACCGGCATATTTTACATTTGGTGTCCTCATGAGACACCACAATTTTCCATGTGGGAATGAACTTAAATGTTAATGGGTGAGCTGAGTAAGCTGTGTTACTACGGTGGCCCTGAAGTGCAAAACACAAAAACAAATAAATTAAAACAACAGAAAATTAAAAAAAAAAAAAAGAGGAAAACCAAACATTAAACACAACAGCAGTAAATAAAAAAACACAAAAAAAGAAATAAGAAAAATGAAAAGGCACAACGCCAAAAAATTAATGACAAGAGCAAAGAAAAAAAAACACTGAAACACAAATGAAAAATCACAGAAATGAAAACCAAACTCAACAGCAAATTAAAAAAAAAACAACAACAAAACAAAAAACTAATCACTATAAAAAATTACACAGCACAAAATTATGTACAAGAGTAAATCAAAAATCAAAAATCATAAATAACTTGGGGAAAAAAAAAACCTAAATACATGAACAAAGGACTAACCTCAATGACATTTTCTCCCGTATGTCGTTGGAGGGAAAACAAGGGTGACATATGTGGCACAAATCACCATATTTGTTTTTTTTTTTTTTTTTTGCTACGGTCACTGGAATTGGTAGACCTTTGCATATTACACATCACACATTGCTGATATTGTGGAGAAACAGGATGAAATGTGCTTTCTACTGTCTTTGCTTCTAATTTGTTTGATTTTTTTTTTTTGTTGTATGAATTAATTTTGCTCCATGTACACAGCAATTTGCATACAGCGGTGTTTGTTTTAAAGTGCTCTAGAAATACAGTTGAGTTGAGTTGAATTGTGTACAGTGCATTCCATTTCCATCTAAATCATCACCATCCTGCCAGGCTACCTTTTCTTCTTTCTGTACTTGGCTCTACCAGCTTCTTCTAAGGGTGACTCAATGTGCAAGATATATGTGAGATAAAATGTTTCAAAAAAAGAAAAGGAAAAAGCACCTGTGTTGAAATAACAATGCATTGTAACAGCCATTTTTTTTCCTGCACTGCCAGTAGTGTTCTAGTTGGATTCCATGAAGCAGTCGTTTTGCTATGTGGTGCCAGCAGGTGTTGCATTTTTTAAATTCAGCAGTGTTGCAATTCATATTTAAACTTTCTACTGGCAGGGGAACATGTTGAATCATTGAAACATACTGTCGTGCTCATAAATGTGTTCTGTATTTCAGGACTGTAAAAATAGACGTCTATGACTGGGATCGAGATGGAAGGTAAAGACAAGCTACCTCAGTGTGAATTCATTTTTTAAAATATGTTCCTGTGAAGTCTTTTCTCGTTGCAGAACGTAAAAGATTTAACTTCATGTCTCATTTCTCTGGTGTACGCAAAACCTCTCTGGCGTATACCATTTTAAAATGGGACAGTTGTTGAACATTTCAGATGAAATAATTCATTGCTGTGACTGCATCTGTATGCTGACTGCTTCCTGGCCCTGAATGAGAATCTTTTGATGTCATACACTGAAGACGTTATGAATCTTCACACAATTTTGTCCTTCAAAAAGGCTTTGTGTATTTCTCATTTTTCAAAACTTCAACATAATCATTCATTTTCTTTTCAGAAATGATTCATGACTTCCGGCAGACAGGGCATTCGTGAACATGAACCTTTCCATCTTGTTTCAGCAAAGTACATAGAATTATGGCCTTGATCATGAACTAGTCATTTTTTCCCTCAATATGCCTTATTTTTTGGCATCAATATTGAGATTTTTACCAGCATTTGTTCCAGAATGCTTCGTAGTGCATACAGCAGCACTCGTTCACGAAACTCCACTTAACAGACGCCATGTCTGCTGTGCAAATATGTATTGTGGTATTGGAGATAGTGCAGATAATTACAGCACCCCTCTGAGAGAGAAAGGGCAGTATTAATTTAAGGTGATGTGTTTATTTACACAAGACATACAGTGATTATTTAGGGAATTGTTGCCCAGTCCCAAACCAAATCAGCTTCGAAACTTCAACACAAACAATTTGGATATTCCTATTTTTTTTTTTTTTTAAACCGTCCATCTTATATTAGCTTATGACTGGAACAGAAAACTCACACGGTGACCATGACGCAAGGGGAGATAATCTGGCAGACCCGCAGAAGGAGATGTGAATAGGCTTGACACTTTGTCTCAGACGATGACATTTGGACTCATGCTTTGCCCCCTGCGTGGGTGTATGTCTGCAGCCACGACTTCATTGGCGAGTTCACCACCAGCTACAGAGAACTGTCTCGCGGACAGAACCAGTTCAACGTCTATGAGGTGAAACCCAAAATAATGTTTTTTAAATGTGAGTGGAAAAACACGATTGCATTTCCAGCGCAAGGCATGCTAAATTTCACTGTAGAAGTCATCAGTCACGGCTGATGACGGATGGTGATTCTGTAAATGCATGCCAAAAAAATGGATAATCTTCATCAGCTGTATTGATATCATTTCCATTTCAATGCATAGACGGTTGCAACGATGATGGTTGTGTTCATTTTTTTATTTTAAAGCCTTTTCCAGTGTGTGATACTCACGTACAGTAACCTCATTCATGCCTTTTTTTTTCCCCTCACGGACAGGTTTTGAATCCCAAGAAGAAGGGCAAAAAGAAGAAGTATGTCAATTCAGGAACTGTGAGTTTGACCGCCAAGCCTGCACATGCCTGTTTGTGGGGGGGCAGCTCAGGTGTGAGGACTTGGGCCTTGAAGCCACGGGTTCAAGTCCCGCTGATGTCAAAAATAGAATAACGGCCACGAGTTGTTGGGAGGGATGCTCTTTTGCTCGACGGTTGCTGTTGAGGTCCCCTTGAGCAAGGCACCCTCACAGCTTAAGTCGTGCAGTCCTGTTTCACTCTGAATCTCTCCTCGCGTTCCTGCATTTGTGATCGGGTTCTCTGTGCGGGGTGTAACAAAAATATACAGCAAAGCGTAAGTTGAATTTCTCCTTGAGGCATTATAACGAGAATAATAAATTCACACTAAATTGGCATGATTGGCTTTCCATTGGTATTTGATGTTTTCTTACTCGCGCCAATGATCTCTCATGCCTTTCTTGCCCAAGATCTGCTGTGCCTTCTGGCAACCTGGATGTGTTTGTCCCTTCCTGGCATGAATGCGACTCCGTTTGCATTTCCTCTCTGTAGTTTACCTCTGTTTTGACGTGTGTGTGTGTGTGTGTGTGTGTGTGTGTGTGTGTGTGTGTGTGTGTGTGTGTGTGTGTGTAAACACAAGGTAACTCTGCTGTCCTTCAAAGTGGAGTCCGAGTACACCTTTGTGGATTTCATCCGAGGAGGGTGAGTGGAATAATGATTAGCCGGCACTCACGGTGTCAATGCCACCCAGGTGTGTGCACGCATGTGTGTGTGTGTGTGTGTGTGTGTGTGTGTGTGTGTGTGTGTGTGTGTGTGTGTGTGTGTGTGTACACACCAAAGGCTTTGTAAGCATCACAATGAATTTGTATTGACTTTGACAAAATTACACCTGAGGAATTTTGCACTGGTAAATCTCATATGTAAACACCTTTCTGTATTCAGTTCATTCACTTATAATTGAGTATTTTGTTTGTTTCGTCTAATCAGAAAGTGGCAGCCTGAATATTGTCACAGCATATTAATTAGTGAACTAAAATCTGATCACATTGCAGTCTGTTGTATTGTTTTGTCATAATATACAATGCTCCTGTAATGGTTGAATCCCCAGTTGGTAGAGTCGCTTTAACCATATTATATTTCTAATGCTAAGACATGCTGAAATCATTTTTGTTATTCATAAATTTTCACATGCGCTATATTTGCTGCATGCACATTGACTTGTGTTTTTGTTGTTTATTCACTTTTTGGGGGGAATTTCTTGCGCACCAGGACGCAGCTGAACTTCACTGTTGCCATAGACTTTACAGCATCAAATGGTAAGATTCTTAAGGCCCTTTCACAGTGCACCTAACAAAATACGGTGCGCCGTTAACCAACTTATTCCTTGTATGTGCACTGCTACGGTGCATGCCGCGGAACCTGAGCTGGGCCCCCGAATCAGAAAATCAATTTGGGTGCTTGATGCATCCAATGAGAGCGATGGTGGTGGAGTGATTTTAGAGTGAAAATAGCAAGAGATTTTGCGGCGCCTGAGAAAAAAATGGTGGAATAATTTATTCATGCGACGTGCCAGTATTCCAAAGTCTGGGACCCAAGACTGAGGACGTAGCGTGATGGAGTTAAAAAAAACAAACTGCTCTCTGCACATCCTAAAGTACACCTCAAAGCAGCCTTTATGGAGCTGTAGCTCATGTACGAGCCTAAACTCCCCTAGAGCCAGCCATGACACGAGAGTTGGACGAACCCATTCCGCTTCTTTGCTGTTCATCTCCTCCCTCCTCCTCCTTATTCAAAGCAAAACCAAAGCTTTTTGATGAAGCGGTGACAAATATATACCGGTACTGCCAAGCTGTGGCATTTTCCCGCTCGTTTGGCCATAAAGGCACCAGACTACTTCCCAACCAGCGCCAAATATGGGCAGGCTTCCAGCCTGCCGCCGTCGATCCTGTGCTGTCCTTTGCCCTATGCAATTTGATGACCAACTACGAAACCATCCAAAAAATAATAATCCAGCCTATTTGAAGGCGGGATACATTCTGTCCAGAGGTGTGGGCCTGGATATTCAAATTTAAAATAGGGCATGAATTGCCGATAATTGATTCAATTAACTTGATCTCGCAATGAAGAGTGTACGGTGTATTTATGTTTACTAACCTTTGAAAGTCATGTCACATTATGCAGTTAGGTTGTCGTTGAGCAAGCACCCTTATGAATGGACTTCCATTAGTAAACGGAGTATCCCTGTTTACATGGAGCACAGAGATTCGCAACCGGTGTGCCGGGACTTCTAGTGACAAAAAGAACAAATAAATAATTTTCTATTTGAAGGCAAAACGTATGAAACTGACATATGTATCCTCTTTTTGTCACAATTTTGTTTGGTGGTGTGCTGTGCGATTTTTCTAACGTAAAAAAAAAATGTGCCTTATCTCAAAAAAGTTGGGGAATCACTGACACAGAGCATGAAGATTTTATGTGATTTGGCTATTATGCGTGTGTGTTTTTGCACCAGAGGGTGTTGCAGTTCACCCAAGTCGTTTGGAGTGCGTTTTATCCACATGTTTGTTCATTTGTGTTTCCAATATGCTAAGAAGTGCCATATCATGTCACGCATCCGTTTCGCATTGTTCCACAACAGCGACAAAGAAGGTAGGGGGCATACGGCTCCTTCTCTTGATTTTATTTTGTTTGTCTCCCTGCAAGGTAATCCATCCCAGCCCACCTCACTCCACTATATGAGCCCGTACCAGATGAATGCATATGCCATGGCCCTGAAAGCGGTGGGTGAGATTATCCAAGACTATGACAGTGACAAGCTCTTTCCTGCCTATGGCTTTGGCGCTAAGCTGCCCCCTGATGGCAAAATCTCCCACGCATTCCCACTGGTAAGAAACAAACCAACATTTCATCGCACCTGTGGACAAACACACATACACACACATGCGCACATGCACACGCACGGCAGGATATGGTTGGGGCCAGGAGTTGTTGCTGCGACAACAGCTGGCCGAGAAGTTGCGCTCGTTTGCATGCCAGCGGGAACTTCCCGGCTTCCCTTCACCTTGCAACTTGTGCGTCCTTCCGCATCGGCTCCCCAGACAGCCCTCACTTTGTCACCGTAATGCACTTTACCCATCGTATATGATTTAGCTAGATGTATAAATTAATAATCCCGATAAGTGGAGGGGATCGATAAACAAGACTAAAATGGGAAATAATACCGAGCAGGGTGTAAGACTAGTTAAGGAACAATGTGCAGTAAGGAGAACGAACCTCTTTGCTTGAACACAGTCGATTCCAGGATGGCGGTTGCCCATCACTAGTCACGTTATCGTTTCTTACGTAGACACGTCCACAATTGTCCCCACGTTTGACTGTGATTCTTTTTTTTAACAACAAAGTGAATTTGTATTTATGTTGAAAGAGGATTTGGTGAAAATAAATGGTTGCAAAACCGGTCAAGGTGATGAAAAATTACAACTTTAGAACAGATTATCTGCCAGAAGGGAAAAAGGAAATGCATTTGGCGAGAAGAATAAAGTCGACATACTGTTTTGGCTTTAATGGGCTGCATGAAATGATGCGGCAGGCTGAAAACTGGTCCCCTGGCCTTGAGTTTTACACCCGTGCTTTCGATGCTCATTGAGCTGATGTCTCACAAATTTACCGAAGTCGTCGTATTCACTCCTGAAAACGTTCCTCACGTTCACCGTTTTACTGCCTTTGTGTCATGCACTACTAAATCAGTGTTTCAGAATAATTTGCATGGTTTACTTGTAAAGCACTGCTTCAATTGCTGTGCAGTACTCCTACAGACTTGGGCAGTAGGAAATTCTTCATAAAAATAAAATAAAATAAATAAAAATGTATATATAGATTTTATTTTAATATAGTGAAAACATAGACAACTTTGTTGCTTAACAGACACGATTGATACTGTCTTATTTTTATTATTATTATTATTATTATTATTATTATAGTTGCATAAAACTGCTTTTACTTCTTAAAGCAGTCATTCATTTGAGAGCAAAACTATCAAATACATATACACTGGCATCGCTACTTATGAAATAAATTGGTTCTGGGTGAAATTTCTGAACTAGAAAATTTTGTAAGTAGAGACGCGTTTTCCATGTAAATGTCCTAATTCGTTCCAACCGCATATGAAGAGACGTTCGTAAGTAGAGGTACCACCGTACTATGAATATGAGTGACGGGTTGAAGAGTGCTGTCTGTCATAATGCATTTTGGTCTTGTTTTACTTTTTTATGCATTCATATTATTAATATCTAATTTGTTTTATAATTACATTGATGATATACGGGTATATATATATATATATATATATATATATTTTTTTTTTTTTTTTTTTTACAGGGTGGCAACAGTGATAATCCAAACTGCGTCGGCATTGACGGAGTCATGGAGGCCTACTTCCAAAGCCTCCGAACAGTGCAGCTATATGGACCGACCAACTTTGCGCCTGTTATCAACAAAGTTGCAAAGTGAGTGTTTGTCGATGGCTTTGGGAATCAATGGCCGTTTTCCTACAACTGCAATTGTATTTGTTGATCATATAAGCTCGCTGGCCAAATTAAAAGCAGGGCACCGGTGCCGATTGTTTCCCAAGGTCATATGTGTGTAATACCGTTGAAGACAGTCGAAATTGTTGTCAACTTGTGCGTAATGTGGCTTTATCGTCTACTTTTAGCCAAACGTCCGTGCTCACGTGTGTGTGTGTGTGTGTGTGTGTGTGTGTGTGTGTGTGTTTGTGTGTGGGTGTGTGGGTGTGTGTGTGTGTGTGTGTGTGTGTCCCAGCTGTGCGTCAGAGATAACAGATGGCTCGCAGTACTTTGTCCTGTTGATGATCACAGATGGAGTCATATCTGACATGGTCCAAACCAAAGAGGCCGTGGTCAATGTGAGTAAACACACATGTTTGCGCCGGCATGTTTCCATCACATTTCTTCGGCTCGCGTTAAATTCCAGCCGATTTATCCTGCGTGACCAATCATTCAACCCATATCATTCCCATACGGAATCTTGTACACGATAAAACCTTTACGGGATTTGCTAGCCAGTCAATGATCCCGACAGCCTGTGCTCATCATGAGAATTGAGCACAAGCTTAGACAAAAAAAGTAATCATTTTGTCGGTAAAAGACTTCTATCTGAGGTGACTTGAGCAAGCTTAGCTTAGTATTCTATTAATGAATTCATTGTAGTATTCCTCTTCAAGTGCGTTGCCGCTATGCCGAATTTACGCCTCGCTCGCTCTCTCTGCTGTCACTGCTATGAACGTTCCTGTCTTCTTTCTCTTGTGCTTGCTCCTGTGCAGGCAGCATCACTCCCGCTGTCTATAATCATCGTAGGTGTTGGGCCCGCTGAGTTTGATGGTGAGTACAGCATTTTTGGGAGGTTGGAATATGAAAAAAATAAAATAATGAACGACAAATTTGTAGCCTACTTACTTTTACTACTTCTGTTACTGTTTTTTGAAAAAAAGAACTCATATACTGTTTGAAGGGGAAGTTAAGTTAAAAATGTTCTTTGCAATAATATGTTTTACACGGCCCCACGAGCCTAAACACGGTATTCTGATTACCGTATTTTCCGCACTGTAAGGCGCTTTGGAGTATAAGTCAAACCTTCAATGAATGAATGAATGCGATAAGTAACTAGCTAATGTAAAAAACGAATGAACAAACAAAAAAATTTAAAAAACAACGCAACCTATGTTTAAAAAAAAAAAATTGTGTACACTTCTAACTGGCCCTGTTGTCTTTGGTCTGTATCTGTGTTGACCCGACCCAAATTCACGGATTTTGTTTGGCTGTGAAATAAATATGACATTAAAAAATGTCCTGAATAGGTTTTAAAAAGTCTTGAATTCATCTTGAAAAAAAACGTAAAGGAAATCTGATGATTGACCCATGCTTAATTTATTCCAGCAAGCAACCGTGAGGTGGTATCCTTGAATGTCAAACCTTGACTTGCTGACAGCTATAAACCTTTCGCTGATGCTACGGTTCATTGAAGTGTGACAATTTCACATTGATCCTGTGTTGGATTGTTTTTTATTTTCTTCTAGTTCGAGAATTAATCCAACGTCAGGATTCATAGTGAATGCATTCAGTCATGATCGAACTTCGCATGTGCTACGTGTGTGCCGTGTGTGTGTGTGTGTGTGTGTGTGCCGTGTGTGTGTGTGTGTGTGTGTGTGTGTGTGTGCGTGTGTGTGTGTGTCAGCATAAATTATTTCAATACTCATATACTTCAAAGTAACTGTTACATAATACACCGAGTTCCAATTGTCTGAGAATTGTTGTCTCACGTCGTGGTTGAACTGTGACGTATTTGTTTGTCTGTACACATCGTGATGAGCAGCAGTTTCTGCAGTCCGCAACATAAATTCGCAAGTGCCCTTGGTTGTCTGTTGTTTGCTATTTATTGTTATAAATGTATTTTTATGCAGTTCCGTTTGCTGCCCTTATTTTTAGCTGCGTGTGTTTCAATGCACTGCATGTTTGCACTCTGGTTGAGAGAGGAAAGAAATTTCACCTGTGCTGTATGTTGCGCAGAGAGCATATTTGACAATAAAGCTTGACTTGACGTTCACTCTGAAAAGAACGAAACATTTGATGGAAATGCGCACCTTTGTTGTTAAGCCACAAAAACATCAATTTCAGGGCTCGTGTTGTCTCAAATTTCAGGGGCAAAATGCCACCATTGAGAGGCAGTCTGGAACCCAGCAGTGACCGCCTGCATGTAACATAAAAATAGGACCCTACCAGCCAACCATTTGGACACATTTTCTCATACTATAGAATGAGAAACCATGTTCAAACCTTTGAGTGGTAACACAAAAGATGAAAACGATCTGACCTCTTTTAAGACCTTTTCATTTGTGGATGGGGCTTGGATATAAATTCGGCATGCATGAAATGCGTGATTGTGGTGGCGCTGCTGTTGAGGACTTCTAAACACATTTGCCCAACAAGGGCCCCATTTATCATTTGCATCTTCTGAAGCAATCTGAAGCGCTCTCGCAGTGTCACATTTAAACGACTGGGCTTCTCAATTTTCTGAGCAGTGATTTTAAACTTGTGCTATCTTGGCTAAAGTGATGATATATACAATTTTTTTTTTTTTTTGCTTAAAATGTTCTATCCGTGCCCCACTCACCACCTTTCTCCTCATGCCGTTCCATTTCCGTAATTACAATAGTCATTTTCATTTTCCCTCTCAGTGGCTCTGTTGTTGAGTCCTTTTTTTTTTTTTCCACTCTCTCTCTTCTGCTTTTAGCAATGGAAGAGCTGGATGGAGATGAGGTGAGAGTATCCTCCAGAGGGCGCCTCGCTGAGAGAGACATTGTCCAGGTACTCATCACCATTCCATTGAGCTCGGCATGGGTAGATTTCAGTCGTCACGCAGAAGTGCGTCGTGAAAGAAGTCTTCAGTCAGCTTCCAAATTGGTTACCTTCTTCCACTTTAGCTTAACTCATCTTCACTCTATCAACGTTTCACACATGGATGCGCGATCGTGGGTGGAAGGCCGTCTCCGGGTGCCCACTGCACACCAGCCAATCTTATATCATCCGCCAGAAGACAGCTTCTTGCGGTTCTTTTTAAATGTGCTGATCGCATGCCGAACTCTATGTAGACCGTGTGCCTCACTGTGTGCTGAACTGATAGGAAGGGAGATGGGTTGCTTCCATTCGATGATTAAAAAAAAAAGTTTTTAATCAGCTGCATTCCCTCTCGCAACGGCGCAGTCTAGGGAAATACCAAAATCTGTAACCTGATCACATCATAAGCTGTCCACTGTAGTAACCGCTGTCCCTGAAAGGGTTCAAGTGTTAAATTCTGGAGATCATAATTGAACCAATATTAACGTAATTCCTTAACCTAACTTCATTAATGCTCATTTTCAAGATATGTTGATTACTCCATCACAATTGAGTATGTGCAACCAAGAAAGGTAAGAATGAGCCATAAATTGACCCAATCTGGAGTTTTTAATGAGATTTCTAAGCGCCACTGAACTCTGGAAATCAGGTATTGGAATTCTTGCCTGGGTCTGATTATTGGATTCCCGACCGTCGGCCAAGTTCTATCTTTGGCCCAGCACAGAGGAGTCAAAATCAATAATAAATAAATAATATAGTATGTCTAGTTCAATGACTCCATTTAAAAAAAAAAAAAAAAAGGTCAGTGCCAATGGGAAAATGTCCGTAAGCATTGGATGAATACTTCATTTTTATATCTTATCTTTACTTTTTTTTTTCCTTTTTTCAAAGGATAAAAGAGGTTGGAGAGAAATGTCACTCACTGCCGCGATGTCCTTGAATGATTGTGTTTTCGCTTTAAAATTGCCTCTTCGTCAAAAAGAGTCGAGCCAATGCAACAGCCTTGTTCCATCAGAATTAGTCACAACAACTCATTGAACTCGTCGTGTTTGTTCCGTGCCACTGCAGTTTGTTCCATTCCGAGACTACGTGGACCGATCCGGAAACCAAGTCCTCAGCATGGCGCGGCTGGCAAAGGACGTCCTCGCCGAGATCCCCGACCAACTGTTGTCCTTCATGAAAAGTCGAGGAATCGAACCGCGGCCGGGAATCTCTTCCTCGCCACTTCCGTAACTGCGCCAAGTCATCCCACTCGCCCCCCCCCTCCCATAACCGAAATTCTCTTCTCCTTTTTGACTCATCTCCACGACCAACAAGTGAAGCCACTTTGGTTCTGTGCAGTGAACAAAAGTCTCATCTCTTCTCGCCGCCAGTCAAGTAAAAGCGCGGCAAAGCGCTGACACCAACCGCGTCCTCGCTTCATTTGCACTTCAAAGCTAAAATAAACAGCAACCTCGCTTTGTATTGATTTCTCAACAGAAATCAGATTATCGATGTAAAATAAAGCTGCCATGGGGCAGTGATGGTCTTGGCATTGCCTTAAAGCGCTGCTTACGTCCGAGCACTCGAGGGCAAATTTCTCGGGTTTTCAATAATATACTGCAACATATTAATTTGCCTAGTGCTCTGTTCCTCGGTTCATTTCTTTCTTTGGTCTGTTGATTTTTTTTTGGGGGGGGTGGGGGGTTACAAGTTCTAATTTTACAACATTGAAAACTCACTTTTATTAATACTCACTTGAATAGAATTAGTAAACTGTTGCCTGGCATGTACGTACATCCAGTTGTATCTTCGTTCAGATCACGCAACACTTTCACACACAACTACACGCGCGCAATTCGTTTTGCCACACCCGCCCATCTTTTCACTGCGTGAAGTGAGGCTGGGTGCAGATTTGCCCTCCCGCTGTGAGAGAAATGCCAGTCTCCCTCGCTGGCTGCCCTGCAGAGAGGAGGAAGAGGCGGAAAAAGAGGGAGCAAAGAAATGAAGAGTGAGGCACGCGCACATGAGCGAGCAAGGAAGTGCGGAGCCGAGTGAGGAGGACAAAAGGAAGATCCGGAGACTTTTAACGTGATGCATGAAATGAAGATGGAGGATGGCGGGTGATGTAAAATGGTAGACGACAATGAGATTCACAAAAAGGCACATATTTCACTTTCTGATGAGCATTGTATGCATTATTGTGGAGAAGAAGCTCGTTGATGGACAAATGCACATACTTTGAAAAGCAATAGACTTGACTTTGAGTGGAGGATTGCCCTCTGCATGCCTCCCTCCCACCTTCCCCCGCTATTTATTTCCTCGCCCCGCCACGACTTTGCTGGTTGTCAGAAACTGAGCCGTGAACAAATGTCGCCCTCTTGTGGCCATCACTTGTACAGACAACCTATCTGTATTATGCATGAAAACCACGATGATCATTATACACGGTCGTCTTTATAATAGTGATGAAATGACTTTACAATTCAGTCTAATTCATCCGGCAGGTGTATTTTTTTAATATGTATTTTTCTTTCGCGTGGAGATGGTGGCTTAAGAGAATGCTGTAAACATTTGTGCAAGTTTGTGGATCAGTTTTATGGCCTTGTATTCTGACAATAGATGATGTTGTCCTCGAGTCCCTTGCATGTTGGGGAATTCACGTGTAAGTGTTCCAATTAGTCTGATCACTGCTATTCAATAGATTAGTGATATACTAAGCGGCCACAACATTCGGTACACTTTTACAGAGCTCCAGTACAACTGCTGTTCTGAAAAAAAAAAGAATGATTTTTTTACAATGACCATAATGCTCAGTTTTATAAAGCTTGATTTTTGTGGTTGGCCATCGTGTAGAAGTGCACTGAGATATTTTGGTCGTAATACTCTCTAGTTGAACTCAAAATGAGAAACAGCGGTGGCGTACTTAATTCTGTGGCTGTTGGTGCACGTCAGAAAAACCGGAATTTTACTCGTCGATCAAGTGCTGTGTGCATTGTCTAGCAAAGACCAAGCAAACCTGTCATTTGGATCATTTGTCATACTCTACACTTATATATATATAATATTTTCAAAGCTCAGCAAGACACTAGCTCATTGAGTTAAGTATTCACACTGAGAGCGCTTGAAGCCTGTGGTCTTTATTTAACAATCGATTATTTTTATCTGTCTCTCATCACTGGCTTATGCATGTATAGACATGTCCATGCATAGCTGTGCAGAAAATAAGTTTTCATTCGTTATGTGGTTTAAAAAATATATATATATACCAAAAATAAAATCTGGTTTCACACTAGACGCTTGCTAGCAATACAGCAAACTTTTATAATCTGTGTGATGCTGCGTCTATGTTGTATTTTGGTGTAATAAATGTTTGAACTGCTTAGCTGGTCAAACACAAAGTGGTAAAATGTCTTTGATCAAAAGGGTGGTGGCATGTGAAAAGGGGCCGTGCGCTGAATTGTGAGTTTTAGTGGTTTAATAGAGGGACCATCAAACTTGTTTTTAACACAACTTGTGTTGAGTTTTAGTGGTTTAATAGAGGGACCATCAAACTTGTTTTTAACACAACTTGTGTCATAGTTCTGTTTTCCCTCTGGGGCACTTTACATGTATGAACGCCAAGGGTGCAATGGTACATAAAAATAACAGTTCACTCCTTCATTTTTAAGGTCACAGTTCAGTTCACTTTACGTTCAGCGAGGAAACAAAATGCACAACAAACTGTTTGTATTTTCTGTGACCAAGAACAGATTTAAGGACATATGAAATGAAACATCCAAAATCATGAGATATTTTCTTTTTAGGAAAGTGTAACGTCAAATGCTTGTCTTCATTTTAGAGACAAGTTAACAGCTTGATCAGTGTCAGTAATTATTGCTCGAGCTTCACCTAAAGAGCTCAGAGAGAGGCTGTTAAAATGTTGCTGGAAGCCTATCCTCTGTAAATAGTGGGGATTTACTATGCTATCATTCTTATTATAATTTTGAACAGAAGCCAGGCAAAAATGGTTTCAATATTTTGTACCACATCAAATTTAACAGAGGGCGGGATCTGGCCAACAGGCATTTAATTTGAAGCATGTGACATAATCTGGAGGTTGATTGCATTTGTGTGTCCTGAAGCTGTCACCTCACGTAGGGTTGCATCATTTTCCTAAAGTTGCAAATATAGTCCATAAATTCCCTCTATTATGTCCAGAAAAGTTGTCTTTGCAGGTAGATTAATGCACTTTGCAGAAGATACACACAAACATACAATGCGTACGTGTGTGTGTGTGTGTGTGTGTGTGTGTGTGTGTGTGCGTGTTTGTGAGTGTGTGTGTGAGAATTACAATATATAATCAGGGTTTTACATCCATGCTGGTATAGTAAAAAAAAAACAAAAAAAACAACAACTGTGGGAACTGTGTTTTATGATTGTTTATTTCAAGAGTTGTTGCAGTTGTTGCAGACATGCATACCCTAATTCCAGTGAAGTGGAGACAATATGTCAAACCAAAATAAAAACACATAAAATTATTTGCAAGTCCTTTTCAACTTGCAAACAATTGAATACACTACAAAGGCAAGATTTTAATGTTCAAATGTTTTTTTAGTAGTCACTCATATCGAAAATTGATGCCAGCGACACGTTCCAAAAAAGCTGCAACGACTTCAATGTGAGACTCAGACTATGAATGATAAAGCATCATCCAGGATTATAAACAAATAGATTTGTCTATTTTTATTGCTTATTACCAGAGGTGGGCAAAATCAGTTTGGTCAGTGAACTGCCATCCGAAAAATTATGAACCCAAAACATTTTACAATAAACACTCGTAGACCTGCAGTATACACTTTGCAGATCATCAAAAGTATTAAAACAAAGGGAAAAATCAAGTGCGATCTAGCTCGCTCGCTCTCTAGCTCGCTCGCTCTCTAGCTCGCTCGCTTGCTAGCTAGCTAGCTATCGACTATCAAAAGTAGCTTGTACTGCTAAATTCTGGCCTATACTTTACCCGATACAATTTAATGTATTGCATGTTTAAGATAATTAGGAGCATTTTTTTTAATGTTTTGATGAGTGAACAGCCTGTTTGTGTTACTGCTATCATTGTTAGCACCCTGTAGATTTTGACGTGTCTTCGGAGGGAAAATTCTAATTCCTTCATCAATGTCGCTAACTGCTCTCTCGCTCCTGACGCACGGCAGATTTTGATTCAGATTCCGAGTTCTCTCATAGGAAACGGATGCCAAGTTCTGGAAAGTGTGCTTATAATGAGAGAAGTCAAGGCAAGACTGCAGGCTTGAGTAATTATTCTCTGAGGGTTCATTCCACATCATTGTCTCTCATCTCATCCATAAAAAACCTTTGACAATGACAGCAAGAAATCTCTCTGGCGACCTACTTTGTAAATGCTTATTTGACTCAGTCATTGTGACGGGAATGATGTATTGTACTTAGTTTGTTGGTTTCCGTTCAAACACCACCAAAGGCATCTTACGTAAGATGTGTTATTTGTTGAACGGTTCACAAAAACAAAACAAAAAAATTAAAAAATCATGTCACAACGTACTCCACAAATATTTTACCACCAAATGCTTTTGTTTTCTATGATTTCAAAGTCTTTGAACTCATTCTTGTCAGAAATTTGAATTTCCAGTAGCATTCAGGAACTACAAACTCAACCGAGAGCACGTGGGACATTTAATAGTCAAAGTAAAACTGCTCCACACCTGTGCTGTATGACTTGTAAAATTCAACTATTAGTTATGTTAAGAGTTTAATTGAGAAAAGTGTGCTGATTGTCTTGGCCAAATACAGTACAACTGTTTTGTCTTAACCTAATTCTCAAGGGATTGCAGCTGTTTTATCATAATCTTACACCATTACTGGATGCATTGCATCTGTTATCCTGTTTCTGGAAATGTTTAACTCTTTTCTCCATATTATGAGAACTAAAGCATGCCGCACACTGAATGAAGCACTCGAACTCACTGAAGAGGTGCGCAGTGTGCAGGGTTCCGCCACTACACTGAAAACAAAAATGGTGTTTTGAATTTACCACAATTATATTTTGTTTAGTGACTGCACACAATAGAATCATCTGGATTCATTTTTAAGTAGACGTATATGCTATTGTTTAATGTGACACGAGTACGAAGGGGGTTGTCCCCTTTTTGTATGAAACCGTTTTAATTGTGTCGGCACTTATCAGTAGCAGTCGGCACACAGACTAAATGAACACATTGGGTTTTTTTGGGTTTTTTTTTTTTTTAATGTACTGGTACGAATATTAATATTGAGTGTTAGTGTGGTACACAAAACAGCCAAGTGGAAAAGTGCTGATTCGTGCATGCTGAATCTGGACGACGGGGCACACACTTCAGGGCTATTAGACAAAATGTTCTAAAGAGGCCACTGGACGTAAACATGCCACTTAAGGGAGAATGGCGCAGCAGTGAGGGAAAGACTGGAGGAGTCAAAAAGTGAACGAGCCCACTGTAACATACTCAGCCTGATGATCGTCTCTTAAGTACTTACCCAAAGTGACTTCATTTTTTTTTTTTTTTTTTTAATGTGGCACCTCAATCGCTCACTCACTCTGCAACGGCTGAGCACGTCAACAAGCAAGTCCCGCTGTCATGACAACTCACATTTTCTGAACATAACTGTATTAATAGCCACTTGGAAAATGGAGTGAGGAGCAACATCTGGCAAAAATGTGTGTTGTTTAAAAGGGACTGAAACAAAACAGGTTTTGTGAGACTTTGGGTAATGGGTCAGAGGCTGAGCTCAAGGAAAGTGTGGGTAAATATAAATGAAACTTGCAGCAAAAAAAGAGGCTGACTTGAAGTTTGCGGCAAACAAACTGCACCGTAACTGCACGTGGGCAGACAGCTGTAACGTTGCATGCGAGCATTTACGAAAAAAGTGCTTTAATCATTGGTGTCGGCGTTCCGAAAGTGATTTGTCAAAGCCGCGGGAGATCGACTTGGTTCGATTTCGAGTGGTCGATTTTCAATGCGGCACATTAATAACGCGTAAATAATTCAGGTGGCGTCATGTTCAACACCACGCAATGAGAAGCACCAGTAGCCTGAGCAATAACAACAATGAGGCCTCTCTGTTTTTCCACTGACCTCAGTCAGTTGCTTCATAAAACAGCTTTTTGTTTTTGTTCTGCTGTCAAAGCTGAGAGGCGATGTCGACAGAGTTATAGGGCCAAGGACACTGCAAACATACGCTACGTAAAAGACTCTCCTGTGAGTGGCGAATAAATACCTCTATGAAGGAGCGCTTTGCTATTCTGCAGTAGAAGCTGCTTCCTCTGCAAGGACTGTGCTCGCCTTACCTCGTTTTGCTGCATGACAAAATCAAAACATTGCACACAATTCACAGTCGTGCGCATATTAAGTAGCCTGCTGCTCATAACTGAATATTAGTATGTTCATAAAGGCACAATATTTGATACAAGCGCTTGTTTTGGACCGACTACGTTTCTGTAATGATTAATATGCAGATTGCACTTCAACCACAATACAGTATTATTCTTAATACTCAAATATCGACTGGTTAGCACATCGGCATCATAATGCAAGAGGTGCAGGGTTCGATTCCGGCTCCGGTTTTCCTGTGTGGAATTTGTATGTTCTCACCTTGCCTGAGTGGGTTTTTTCCGGGTACTCTGGTTGCCACCCTCATTCCAAAAACATGCGTGGCAGGCTGATTGAACACTCAAAATTGTCCCGAGGTGTGAGCATGAGCGCGGATGGTTGTTCGTCCATGTGTACCCTGCGATTAGCTGGTGACCAGTTCAGGGTGTCCCCCGCCGACTGCCCGAAGACAGCTGGGGTAAGCTCCAGCACACCCACGACTCTCGTGAGCGGATTAGAAAATGAATGAATCGATACCAAAAGATTATTCAAGTATTATTATTCTCCTTGAATTGCCACATATACAGTACAGCAAAGTTTACGACTATTCCTTGACATATTGGCTATATGGCTATATTTACTTGCATTCCTGAACAGAAAATCTGGTTTTAGTGGGTGAACGTTAGAATGATGAAAACCTGCTGAAACTGAAAGAGTCTGCGTTAAAACCCTTCATGATGCTGGAAGATGTCTTTGTTCCAACGCATTTGGCAAACACTCTGTACTGTATACGGCTTCTATATATTTTTTTCCAATACACTTATCCTCCATATGGCTGCGACGATCTGCCACCGGTGTCAAATTAATCATTTTAACAGCACACTTAGATGGGATTGCTGCTTACTTTCCTCATATACAAAGTACACCAATGCCCTCGAAACCACTCAAAAAACGATCACCAGAGAGGGAGAATGCAACCCAATTCAAAAGTGCATTGGCAATATGTCTGCTGCCGACCGAGCGGGCGCTCAATGTGTCACTTTGTGGAAAAGAGGAGGCAGTTTTAACGATGGATCATCTGAGGACCATGTTTATTGTATCAAACTACTTTCAGATAGCGAAATAAGGAAGAGAGTGGATTGAATACCTTCATTCTTCATCCTGCCACAACATTTTGAATGCATTAGAACAGTTGAGAACAATTTGAGCAGTATTTTAGTCGACTGGCGCCCGTGTGCTCGGCATAAAAATGGGTGTAACTTTATTTTCGTGCCAGCCCAAGTCTAGTCTAACATGTTTGGGGCCATGTTGCGCCTCTCTGGGCATTCCAGGGCATGGAGGTGCCTCGCCCCCGACGCATGAGCAAGGTTGGAAAAAGAAAGAATGGTAGTCTGCGCTCTGTGTCAAAACAGTCGCATCATCACTTTCGTGCACGGTCTACTTCAGTGTGTTTGTGAATTTGGTAGACACGCGACCCCTAACTGGATGCTACTTCTCGCAATTTGGTCACCAAAAGTAGATAATATTTTCGGTATTCACATTGAATAACTTGCATTGGATTTATTAATCAGTCGATGCAAAACCGCTCACATGTGACTCGAGAGTTGGCATGATCAATAGAACTTTCAGCTCCACTATCACATATTTTCCATTTATTTGGTGAAAATGAGAAATGGTCAAAGTACCCAAAAAAGGTCCACAGTACTTTTGGTCTCTTAATTTGTGTGTAAAAATTCATATATGGATGGATGGCTGTGGATTGCGTATTTATCAATGGTGTTATTGAATTTTTAATAAAAAGTCAATTTTAATGAACAATTAAGAATACTAAATGGAATATATATATATTTGCATGTAACCCACATGATTTGTTGCCGCCAGAATTGATTGACAAGCCTTTGAAAGGTTCTTTTCGAACCTTTGGACTTGTCATGCTTTAATAGGTTAAACAAACGGAAAGGGGACTATGCAAACAAGCCCAAAGATTTTGTTTGTTTTCTGTTGATGAATAAAACACCAGCGGTCGAAATGAAAACAATCCCAACACAAAAAGTCTGCCAACCAAAATCAAAGTGAGTTCGGTTTTAAAAACTGAACTGTGTCACATATAAAATGTGCGTCATGGTGTCGCGAAGTCAGGGGTCATTAACCTGTCATCCGCTTACTCTTTAACCTTGAAACGCACCCGCATTTCATTATACAGCATTCACTTACCGAACTGTTTTGCTTCACTCTTTCTTCACAATATTTTGGACCAAGGAATACGTTTTATTTTTTTTAATTTGTGTTTTTACTGTAACCCTCATGACAACATACAGTCCATGTCCACAGTAAGTACCAGGCTGGGAAAATACGAAACAGAATGGTGCTCAAAACACAGCCTTATGGAGGCTTACAGTCGGTTACTTGTTTACATTGCAATTGCTAAGAATCATATTTTCAAAAGCAGTTTTCTACTAATGAGGGCGCAAGGTCTATCCATTGGTAAACTACCGGTAAGTTGAGTGTGGAAAGCAGCGGTGGTTGAGTCAGCTGTGGCCTTGGCCCATCTGCTATTACGTCAATACGAGAGCAGGCACAGCTCCAGGGTTTTTTTTTTTTGCTCCCGGTGCTAAAGAGGGACTTGACTGATACGTAGAGGGGCTGAGAGATAATTTATAAATATTCATCCATCCATTATCTGAACCGCTTATCATCATGAGGGTCCCGGGAGCCTATCCCAGATGGCATAGGACATAGTACACTCTGAACTGGTTGCCAGCCAGTCTCAGGACACACAAACAACCATTCACATAATCACACCAATGGACAATTAAGTGATGATGCATATTTTTGAAATGTAGCAGGAAACTGGAGTACCCAGAGAAAACCTACGCAGGCCCGGGGAGAACATACAAACTCCACACAGGAAGGCCGGAGCCCGGATTCGTATCCCACAACATCTGTACTGTACTTCAACAACTGTATGTGTTGAATTCCTAAAATGTATTTTATATAATAAAATAAAGTGGTGAACGGTGCTTAACTGGAGCAATGCAGACTTCTGAAGGGGCTCTAGCATCCTTTCGCAGCGCTGTAGCGCTGTTCTTGTATGAGAGTGTGTTCATATTTGCTGCTCTGTTGGGTTAGGAAGGTTTAATATCCGATATATGTACAATCCAGTGCTATGTACAAACAAAGTACCTTTTTTTCATACAAAATGGAGCCTACTGAAAGTGTAAATCCATAGCAAAATAAAGAGGAACAAAGTCATGAAGACCCAAGGACTCAAAATGGAATGTCTGGCATCAGAAAGTGTCCCAAATGTCTGTGTCTTAACTCCTGCTGGCTGCCAGATTGAGCAGCTCTTCCTCTTTATGCGAGACGAGCTGGGCACCGAAATTTAGCACAGAGCACCCATCGAAGTACACCGGCACATCCTTGGCAAGAGGGTTGTTTTCTTCAGTTCAGTTCAATCTTACAAAAATATTCAAGATTCAAAATACAGTAAATATGGAATCATTGTTGTTCTTTTCCTAAAATTAATTCATTACAATGTACTTTGTATTTCTTCATTCTAATTCATGTTTTCATTCATTTGGCTCATCAAAAAAATGGTTAATGGGCTGACTGTAAATTGTAAAGTTCAAATAAAATTCCGAAAAAAAAAAAAAATTCAAACACGTGTAACAATTTCTAATTTAATTGTTTCATAATTAATTAATTACTTATAAAATTCGAAATAACAAAATGACCACATGCAAATGGGTTTTTTTTTTCAAGACTTCACCCTTTTTACAAGCACATTTCATTTTTTTGCGAACCCGATCGACAAATGATCAGGCCCATCCATGCATTTTAAAAATCAAATGTGGCCCTTGTGCGTGACGGTTTCTCTTGCAGCCCTGCTCAAGATGATATGTACCGGTACTCTTGAGTGTGAGTTGCTAATGCATCTCGGCAAAAGGCCAGCAGACTCAATCCATCATACGGCGTGAAATGTGTGAGCGTCACAAAATGCCATCGAAGCTGTCTGAGATCTTAAAGGCACAAGGACGATGAGGGTGATTTGTTTTTTTGGGGTTTTTTTTGGTGGCTGAGCACTTTTGTTTCGAATTTGGATGATGAATGTGAAGGTCCATTATTTAAAAACTGAATAATATCTCAAAGGCCAAACAGTCATAATCAGGATCCTCATCACATTCCATCTTCCATTACATCACACCCACTGTGTCGTACAAAATCAAGTTTCTCCTCCCATGACTCGGCAATTTGAGAGTATTAGAGACTCAATAAAAGTAGCCAAACAGGGCTAAAATAAAACGGTGTCATATAAAATCAAGTTTCTCCTCCCATGACTGGGCAACTTGGCTGGGTGGGCAACAGTATGTCGAGGGACAGTCACCAGACGACACAGAAGCACTTTCCTGTCAAAGCCACAAGGTAAGCTGAGCTGCAGCCTTTGCACAAATTAGCATCGGTAAAAGCCTCGGCTTCTGAAAAAACATTCTGTGTGCTACTTGAGCTCTCTTTTTGCTCTTTATTTGGCTCATCGGAGAGAAGTCCACCTCGAGCACTGTCACGTTGCTCCATTTTACCAGTTCAATGTAACAAACTGATATTGGACACCATTTCATCGGTGTGGTTTATGAGAATCATGGAAGAAACAATGAAGTGTGAGTCGCTGTCAGGAGAAGCAGAGCACACCTGGCTCCGAATTTGTTCTCTGTTGACTTTGTCATGCATTGTCTGTGTCAGTCTAAAAATCGCCACATTTCACCCTACAAGAACTCCACTCCAAACGTGTGCTATTTACCAGCGTTGACAAAGAAAGTGCCGTGCATTTATGACCGTTGTGCTTGAATTTTACTGAATTCGTTCCTATTTTATATTTTAGTCCATCTAATGTTCATGTCACGACATTAAAAAATATATATAATAAATTAGAATGAACACATACAAAGTTTCTCGCCTTTTTCACTTCATAATTCTGACTCAAGAAATTATTTAGAGGACTAGCTTTGAAATCTAAAGTAACAGTACTTGAGTATTATTTTTGGTTAGTCTGCCCATGCTTCAATGTGAGGAAACATGGGACAATATATCCATAGGATAGTGAGATGGTTTTGTCAATATTTGCAAAATTCTTGTTATATAATAGCTGTATGTGTACTGCCGGTCACGCATGGTGGTTTTGTGCGTCATGGTGTGTTGCGCTTTTTTTTTTTTTGTAAAGTCCAGAGCCATAAATCCACCGTTCTCTTTTGGTTGCTGCATGGACTGCAGCTGACCTGCTCATATTTTGAATTCTGCTGCCAACTCAGGGTCAGAACAACACTTGTACAACAAAGTTTGCTTGTTTGTGGAAAATAGCTGAATCATTCACACCTCAGCTCGTGCAAACGAAGGCTGAACATATGCTGCACCTGCAGAGCTGTCGCATTCAAACATTTCTGGTAATATGATTTTTTTTTTCAATTGTTTTGTATATTTTTTTACATTTTATGGGTTCGAAAAAAAACAACCTGCATTCACTGACTGATATATTTGCTTTCACCTGGGAAGATGTCGGAGAAGAAATTAATAATAATAACTTATATGGAGGCGGCCCGGTGGTCCAGTGGTTAGCGCGTCGACCTCATAGTGCAGAGGTACCAGGTTCAATCCCAGCTCCGCTCTCCCTGTGTGGAGTTTGCATGTTCTCCTCGGGCCTGCGTGGGTTTTCTCCGGGTACTCCGGTTTCCTCCCACATTCCAAAAAACATGCATGGCAGGCTGATTGAACACTCTAAATTGGCCCTAGATGTGAGCGCGGATGGTTGTTCGTCTTTTGCCATTGGCTGGCAACCGGTTCAGGGTGTCCCCGGCTTACTGTCCCAAACACAGCTGGGATAGGCTCCAGCACCCCCCGCGACCCTTGTGAGGGTAAAGCGGGTCGGAAAATGAATGAATGAACTTATGTGGAAAGGAATCACAATGAGCAACTGAAGTTAGGGTTAAAAAAACTAGCTCCTTTTAATTTTGATGATTTTATTTAATCTTGTCAACGTGTTGAACTATCGATTAAAGTGTAATTGAACCGCTTTCCCAACAGGCCCCTTCTCTCTGAGTGAGTTTTCATCCGTTACATTCTGAAAGCGTCTCGCAGGATACATTGCGGCTGTTTACGAGCATGGCAACGGGCCCTGCCAATGTTTGTCGGGGTTAATTATTGTCCAAATGTATTCCTGCGGTTATCACTGTGCTGTGCTCGTTCTTATTATCTTGCGTCGCAGATATAGGCCATTGATCAATACTATAAAAAAATAATAAGTCTCGTTGATGCCAGGTGAACAACATACAGCATGTCATGCAGTGAGTAATAATAACGTACCACACAAAGAAAAGCCCAAACATTACACTGGTTAGATTTTTACATTGATTCCTTCATGCGTTTGAGGCAGCTAGGTCATTGGCATGTTTTCATCAAGCGCTGTCAAGTCGACATCTCCTTCTTGAGGTTGGTCACACTCGATAGTATTGTGGATCATGGAAAAGTTGACATGCTTGATTTGCTCTCGCGGGCCACACAAAATGACATGGCGGGCCAGATCTGGCCCCCGAGCCTTGAGTTTGAGACCTCATGCTCTAATGGATTATTACTATTTCATTTTTATGTTCAAAAATTGCACACATACTTACATTACCACTGTCCCGAATCCCAGCACTTCTCTGTTCCAATTCTTTTGCGTTCATGAATATTTTCGTCTGGACAGAAATGCACCTAATATGCCCACATTTTTCCCCCCTTTTTAACTTTTGGCAGGTTGCGAGCACCGCCGTAGGGGATAAATCACTTTGATTCATTAAGTCCATGTGGGCCTTACATAATATGCCTATTTGTCGGTATTTGCGAGTGTGAACACACCATCTGGTTCCTATTCATTTGTTGGGCAGGACCAAGAACCTCTGTTTATCTCTTGGCACTCCATTACTAAGTAAGTACGTAATATGCACTGACTTGGACGCTTCATTAAGTACAAATCCGCCATCCAATTGGATCCAGAAAGAAATCTGTATTCAGAATCTGGAAGCAGCTGTCAACAGGAATGCTACCCAATAGAAGACACCCTTCCGAGAAAGACTAAATTTTGATCCCCATCAAATTGTACAAAGTATATTCATAGAGCAAGATTCAGACGTGCAAACTATCGTAGGTTGACCAATGTCTTCTTGCGACTTAAAAAAAAAAAAAAAAAAAACATAAAAATATGCCTATTTGTCGGTATTTGCGAGTGTGAACACACCATCTGGTTCCTATTCATTTGTTGGGCAGGACCAAGAACCTCTGTTTATCTCTTGGCACTCCATTACTAAGTAAGTACGTAATATGCACTGACTTGGACGCTTCATTAAGTACAAATCCGCCATCCAATTGGATCCAGAAAGAAATCTGTATTCAGAATCTGGAAGCAGCTGTCAACAGGAATGCTACCCAATAGAAGACACCCTTCCGAGAAAGACTAAATTTTGATCCCCATCAAATTGTACAAAGTATATTCATAGAGCAAGATTCAGACGTGCAAACTATCGTAGGTTGACCAATGTCTTCTTGCGACTTAAAAAAAAAAAAAAAAGAAATACATAAGTAGAGGTGCGTTTGTCATTCGCCTTGTGGTATTGGAAATATTGTGAACTTTTGCAATTTCTTTTGGTGAGGTCGACCTCTCCTTCGTTACGCACTCTAAAATAATACAAATAAATAACTCACCTATTTGCTGTTTCTGTGCCCTGGTCTAAGAAATACATACTTTGACGACATCTTGGTGCCCAGAAAACCTTTTGAAGTGAATAGAGGAACTTCTTTTCGACAAAGATAGTCTTCACTGGCACGAGTGGAGTATTTGGAAGTAATAGCCACTAGTATAGACAGAAAAAAAAAGGATTTTACTGTTGGGATTTTTCTAGACCTAAAAAAAGCTTTTGATACCATAGATCACAGTATATTATTGAATAAATTAGAACGATATGGCATATACTGTAAATGGATAAAAAGTCATTTAGATAACAGATAATCAGTATGTGCAGTTCAACAACATAAAATCAACCATGAATTTCTTCAGCAGAGGTGCAAGCAAAATATCATAAGAAAACGATTTCTAGCATTCCTTCAAGGGACTCTGTCCGTCCTGATTTTGTCGACCTTTAGTTGCGAAGTTTGTCTCCTTCGGGCATCCGTAGCTGAAAGATGGGAGCGAAACATGGCGGCCTTCTGTAGGGAAGTCGCACCCTAATATACAGTAATTAACGCTTACTTCACCTATAATTACATTTTTTTTAAAAATACACTGAAGTGATACATATTTTTTTACATATTATCGAAATTGTGTTTTTTTTTAATAAATTCTGAACACTGACATTTTTTTAACACAGTCCCTCTAACAGTATGAACAACCTAACCGTACAAAGTTATCACCAAATGTTGACTTCAGGTCTAACGAACACCCACTTTTTTTTGCGACCTTTGGCTAAAAGCCTCCTTGTACAGCTTCTGTCCAAGAAGAAATGAGCCATGATCATCTGATTTGCAGCAGTAATTACAAACACTCATTTGAAACTCAAATGTTGTCATTGGCCGAGTTGCCTTAGACATGGTGGCGCTTTTTTATTCAGAGGACAAGTATGACCAATTACATCAACAGCAGTGGAGTCATGGCAAAATTTAAAGGAGACACTGAGCACCCTTCCAAAAAACTCGCTTCAAGTAAATGAGAGGGAAAGCCGCGGGAGTCTATCTTGGAGTGGAAAGGCTAATCATCTTTTATTTGCTGATGGCAAACGTTAAACCCTGTGACACCTTCATTTGAGCTCCATTCGCCAATAAATGATTGGAAATATGGAAACTGTCTCATGGTCCGGTGCATTTGGAAATTTACCACGTGTCCCGATAGAAATTTGCTGTCATAGCAGCAGCACAAACAGTTACAGTGCAGCGTTTAGAACAGCAGCCAGAGGTGGCAAAGGTACTCGCACTCATTAATGGAGTATAGTAAAAGCACATTCTGTGAAATACACTTTAATAATTTTTTTTTTTTTTTTTTTTTTTTACTTTATTAACCCTTTAGGGGA
>NW_017805839.1:2057937-2083985 GCF_001891065.2 Hippocampus comes | reverse complement strand
AGCGGAGGGGACAGCCCCCCCCCCCCCCCCCCCCACCACATCATTTTATGTGGCCCGCAGGGCACACAGAGATGAACAACCATCCGCGCTCACAATCACACCTCGGGACAATTTAGAGTATTCAATAAGCCTGCCATGCATGTTTTTGGAATGTGGGAAGAAACCGGAGTACAGTCAAACCTCGGTTTTCAAACGTCTCGGTTCTCGACCAAAAATTTTGAGTTTTTTATGCTTCGGATGACGAACAAATTTCGGTTCTTGAACAAACTGAGTGCACTTGAATGCACCATTTGACTCCTCTCGCCCTCCTTACACAAGGAAGTGACGCTTCGTGTTGCTTGCCATTGTGAGCAGACGTGTTCAATAAACATTTTTATTTTAAAAAGAGCATGGTTTCGGCTTTCGAACAATTAGGTTTTCGAACAGTCTTCTGGAACAGATTATGGACGAAAACCGAGGTTTGACTGTACCTGTAAAAAACCCACGCAGGCTCGGGGAGAACATGCAAACTCCACACAGTGAGGCCAGAGCTGGAATCGAACCCGGTACCTCTGCACTGTGAGGTCAACTCGCTAACCACTGGATCACCGGGTCGCCCAACTGATTAACAAAAAAACTCTCAATTAGCTAATGATAACAACTGGGAAAAAAAGTGTTTCCCAAAAGTGTTTTTCAGATCAGATGGTACATGTTTGAATGCCAGACACTGTTTTTGTTTTATTTTTTTCAGGTTTGCACAAGTCATAACATATTCACATTGACTCATTCTTGGAGCCAACAACATCAATAAGGTCATTGATGGGGAATATACTGAGTAAAAGTAAAAAGTGGGCAGAAAAATAAATCCTCGAGTAACGTACAGATATCTGAAAACTCGACTTCATGGTACAGTAACAAAGTATTCGTACATGACTTCCCACCACTGATAGGAGCCCTGTGGACACGGTTGCAGCAGTAGTTGACATGTCTACAAACCGCAGCATCTGCTCGTCAAACAGAGCTTCTCAGTGTGCCAGCGTGAGCATACATGTGACTCCGCTTGGTGCACACAAAAATCCCCCCCCCCAAAAAAATCACTTGTGATGTCTGCAAGCAGGCTAAACAAAAAAGCACCCAAGCTCACTGCTCACATCATTTAAATTGTGGCAGCAATTTCAACTAATTAGAAGCCAGTGATGTTACCTCAGGTGTTTTGCTGAGGTCTGCTCATTTGCAGTTGAAGCAAAAGTTTTATGACTGATGTCGTTAGGCAACATGGAAACAAACTCACTCGTCTGGTGAATCGCTGACTCGCTCATATGCTACTGAGTGTGATCTTGGGGTTTTGACTATGTCCTTCTGCTAATGCTGGGCATTCGCATTGTTTTTTTTTTTTGTTTTTTTTGGCCCTCAGTTTGATGCTACCAAGAGCTACAACAGCTTCCAATCTTCTGCTGAAACTTTAACTGTAACAAACAAATACAAAGCGCATGAAAAATACGACTCACCATCGCCGCATATTATGCTTGGTGCATTGGAATCTCCCGTTGCGATAAATCCGTATTTTAAGTAGGACTCCTGAAACTGTCTATAAAACGTAGTTTTCTTTTTCTTGAAAGTCATAGGCTCCTCTTCTGTCTCTTGGCTGGGTCTTTTCCCCTTCCCATAGAAACTTTCCAAAGACGTTTATTTTTTTTTTTTTTACTCATTTTGCTAGCTCCTGGGTTTCATTTCAGCGGTAATCAATCACTGACCGAGAAGCGCGCGTTGACCGACGTCAAGAGTCACACACTGTCGACAGATGTAACAGAGAATCCGGTAATGTTTCAAAACAAAACACCAACCAGATTCCGAAATTAAAAAAAAGGAAGTAATGTAAATTCTTTATTCTTTCTGCGCGGCCCGGTACCAAATGACCCGACACCAGTCCGCTTCCCGGGTGTTCATCTTCTGTATACCATGTGTGAAAGGACTGAATTTCTAACTATGTCATCCACCGCTGGGAAAGTCACAGTAGCCTAATTCCAAAATACATTTCTAGTCCCTGTCAATATTACAACATCATTTGCAGTCCTCCTTTGCCCTAGCCAACTTTTCCAAAATGTATTTCAGGCAAATACTTTAAATTCCCTCCATTCGTGTCATCTGGACCCAAATGGGAATTGAGATCAAGTCATTGTACAGAAAAAGTGTTTGTGTGTGTGTGTGTGTGTGTGTGTGTGTGTGTGTGTGTGTGTGTGTGTGTGTGTGTGTGTGTTTTTTTTAATACAAATGAGAACAAAACAACAACAACAGAAAGTGTCAGGTTCATGTTTGTGTTCTGCACATGACCTAGCCTCAGCCACTCTCTCCATTGACGCCATTCCCTCACGCCGGCCTCCTTTTTACAAGCAAAATAACCAATGACGAGGCACGGAGCAGGCGAGCCCTCACAAGCCAAACCCACAACACTGCCAGAAGAGATCATGTGACTAAACTGCACTGCCCAATGGGAAAGCGAGAGAGAGCGATCGTAAGCATATGTGTGCATGCGTGTACATTTGTGTGTTTGTGAGAGAGGGAGAGAGAGAGAGAGAGAGAGAGAGAGAGAGAGAGAGAGAGAGAGAGAACGTTGAGGGTAATGCACCATGCAGACACCAGCGGATTGATCTCTCCACTACGCACGTAGGAAGATTCGGAAGAGGAGAGCGCGTTGAAATCGGGAGAGTTAAAACCGTGTCCTTCACACGCACAGGTGAGAGAATCCACTCGCATATACACGCATCGTGCAGTGTATCGTGTACGACAGATATTGGTTTGGCGCACTTGAAGAAATACACTTAGACGAAACACAACTTCACGAACGCAGCGAGGATCTTTGACGACACTGCGTGAAAATGTCAAAAGCGGGCCCGGGCTGCACTGTTTTTGTTTTGTGCCATGCATATCTGCAGTTTCAATCCAGCTTCGGCAAGGCAGAGGTTACTATCGGGCAAATTACTCCACACTCTGCCAAGCTACATGCATACATCGGCCGATTCGTGTTGTTTTCCTTTTCTTTTCTTTTTGGACTCGATTTCGAACAAAACATTCGTATCATTTTCCCCAATTAACAGAATAAAAAGTCAAAGTTTGCCTTCTTTTATAAAGTAAATAAGGGTATCTTTCGCGAAGTATAACAGCCACGTAATGCAAATATGATTAGAATTCCTAATATACTCTCCGTGATCATTGTTAAACGCGTCAAACCCACATTTTAAGAGCACTCATTTACTGTATTTTCCTTTGGAAAACGTGATTTGCTCACCGGACACTAGATGGCGCGCAATCCTGTTTATTTCAACTCGCCCTAGATTGGCAATTTTTTATTGCAGCCATCATAAAACCGTCATGCTTCTATTTAAAGGGCACTGGAATGTTTAGCAACAATGAAAATCATGTCTATTTGCACTTTACTTCAGATGAATGCCATGAAAACGTAGCAAAGATGAAATAGATGCCATCTCTTCTGTAGCCCCTTTTTTTTTCCTGAAGACATGTGGCTCCCTCACTCATAGCAGCTGGGAAATGGGAACGTCTGATTCCACATGGTCAGTGTACGCCACACCAGCTGCTATACACATACACACACTGAACTTCTTTCATACAGGCAACGCACCGAGAGGCCAAACTTGTTCAGTCTCTCGGTCCGCTGGATTCCACATTTCTGTGACACTTGCAGGAGGACCCTTGTAGAACATTAACCTCAAAGTTGAAGTTGCCAAAGAGAGTGATGCTACATTCAGTCCGTTAGAATTCGTTCCAAAGGAGCATTTCAAGCAACTCCCATTCAACTTTTTAGTCGATGGCGACATGTGTTTTCTTATAAATCTGTGTTTTCAAGGAGGATTTTCTTGCTGTCACTGACGATTCCCGTCGTTTTGTCTTCCACAGGAGGATGAAATACATTTTCATTAATATTTAGCCAAGTCTCCAAACTTGATCTTGAGTGCAGAGCAGAGTCCAGCTGCCATTCATCCTCACAGGAATGGTGGATCACTTACCGCTTGGTGAAGAGACCTTCCTGTACTGTACTAGCTTATCGGAGTGTGAACACGACAGCCTCCGTTGCGATGCCAGCGAAGGGCTGTCCCGAGCCATCATGGTGACCGACGCCTGCGTCTACCACCCTTACCAAGGGGTGTCCTCTTCACCGGGGCTCTCTGAGGACGACCTCAGCATCTCCTCAAGCCCTCGATCGTCGCTCTGCTCCAGCCCAGATGCCTCGTCGCCCAAATCCCACGCCCACGCGAGCTCCAGCTATGAGAGCAGAAGCTCTTCTGGAGGCGAGAGTCAAGACAGCCTGCTGGACCTCCTTCTCACGCAGGGAATGAACAACTCGATAAGCTCCAACATCGGCAACAGCACCTTGCTCTCCTCCCCACCTTCTTCATCTTCCACCACCCCACTTTTGCCCATGGGCCTCGCTTGGGAGTCAAAGAGGGACCAGCGGTTGGGTCTGCTCCAGCACCAAGCCAAAGAGAACTATTGCGAGTTCCCGATTTTCCTGGATGAGCTACAGGATCCTGCGGCGCTCCTCTTTCAGCCCACTCTGGAAGAGATTGAAGAGTTCCTGGAAGAGAACATGGTGGTAGCGATGGAGAAGGAAGACGAGGGAAGCGATGAGGCAATGTCGCCGACGCCAGAGTTCTCTGAGGCCGAAAGGGCCAAAACGATACCCCGAGAGGTCTCGCAGAACTCAGATCAGACTGTACCCGTGGCCCATTCTCCGCTGTCCTCCCACAGAGAGAACAAACAAACACTAAATACATCAACAGTCGATGCAAGCTCGATAAATTTGAGCTCCAGTTACAGTGAAGTCGATGGAATCAAACAGGAAGACTGTGGATCACCGTCAGCCTCAGGAGAAAACACAGGTGCTGCTTCCAACGTGCCGGTTATCTTACAAATTCAGCCCGTCCAGATCAAACAAGAGCCTCAAGCCTGCACCGTCTCCGATGCTCAAATGCAAGAAACTCATTTGCAGAAATCTCAACCGACGCAGGGTCCATCGGATATCAAGATTGCCCAGCTCCTGGTCAACATCCAGGGCCAAACCTTTGCCTTGGTGCCTCAGCTGCTCTCCCCAGCAAGCATTGCATTTGCAAACAAAAATTCCTCCAAATTTGTTCGGATCGCACCAGTGCCCATAGCTGCCAAACCCACCGGGCTCGGAGAAGGCGGGTTAGGTAGCGGCTCAACCGCAGGGGTCCTCGCTGGAGGTCAGAGGTACCAGAAGAGTGCAGTGGCAGACCTTATTAAAATGCACAAGTGCTCTTTTCCGGGCTGTAATAAGATGTACACCAAAAGCAGCCACCTTAAAGCGCATCTGAGGAGGCACACTGGAGAAAAGCCTTTTGCGTGCACATGGCCTGGTTGTGGATGGAGGTGAGGAAAATCATGTTATTATTTACATCGGGTCCCAAAAATAGTGGCACACTAAGTTCATTTCTGGTCTTCAAGGTACTTTGGACCAATTTCAAAGATAGTAATCCATTAATTTGTTGTGTCATAATGGCCCTCCGAGGGAAGACGGAATTCGAAAGTGGCCCGCGACAAAAACGAGTTTGACATCCTTGATCTAAAGAATAACAAAGTGCTTTGCATGTTGTTGTGATGTCATATTTGATTACCATTACCACCATTTCACTCTTAATTCAAAATCACTGTGCCATTGCACACAATAATCATCATAATAATCAGTATAGTTTTGTTGTTGTTGTTGTTACATGAGGCTTGTCCCGTCAAGCCTCACTGCAGTAAGTCACTCGTGATTTGGCTTGGCCCAGTTTTCGCACCAGACAATTTACACGCAAAGACTCTTAATAAAGAAGATTAGACGACTCGGAATCATGTTATTGTTTGACAAGCAGCAGAAAGTCTTTACATTGGAACAGCATATGTCGATTCAGGAGACTAAATGTTGACCGTGGATAGGAGGGAAAAGCCCATTGTCAAACACGATTTGTGTTGGTTTGCGCAAAGCGACTGCTGGCTCGTTGTCGCCACTATCTGTGTGTTTTTGTACCACGGTAAAATTTCAGATTAGATTAGAGTTTCTTTTGAAGTTGACTGAATGCAGACTTTGACCCTGCTAGCGATTGCACTTGTTTGCTCGCTGTCTGTGAACACTTCCCATACACACAGATGCCCGCTTATTACAGAATCAAGTTCAAAGTTTTTAGTTCGTGACGTACACATAAATGTTCCAGTCAGCCAGGATGCACAAGGTTTGCAATTAAGACAACGAAATGGTCATCGGTATGCTTCCTCTCGATACACTTAATTGCTCAAGCGCAGGCAGTGTCATGCATTTGGAGCAATAAATTTGCCCTATTTTAAGTATCAAGCAGTTTCAACTATCGAAAATGTTTTCTCCCCGATGACGATGTTGACTATGGTCGTTGCCGCATGTGAAATATGTTATGTAACATAGGGTTGGAGCAAACACATGAGGTCTTATGAGGTCTCACGGGGCCCGAACACATGCGTAAATGCAATGTAAACTTTTCCACTTGGAACATTCACATGAGTGGTGCATGCACAGAAGGAACATTATTTGGGTGTATGGTACATCGCCGTCCTCTTCGTGTCTCTGACGGTGATATGCAAGCAGGAGGTTGTTACGTAATTGTATTAGTTCTCGATTTTACGGTGGCATGTATAAGGTCGGAAACAATTTGTTCTGAGACGCTGGTCTAATTTGGTTATCAATGTCATTCATATTTCCCGGGCAATCGAAACAATCATAAAAGCGTAAACCGTAAAGGCAACGTTGAAGTAAAACCGCTATGTTCTAAACTGTCATACAACTATAAAAAAAAAAAGAACAACTGTCACTATTGGGACTGAAATCCTTAAACATCATCAAAGGTTTTGGAGGTCAACAGTGTTGACTTTCATTTAAAAAAAAAAAAAACGATTGAAGTTCAAGTGTGAAAAATCACAAAACAACCTTTGCACGCTTTCCACTAAAATGCTATTCGATCGTCCAAATTGGGGTTGTTCAACTTCAGAGGTTCCTTTCCACCGTTTTTTATTTAGGATCAGTTTCATGCATGCTCTTGGAGGCGTACTAACTTTCAGTTTAGTATTGTTCTCATTCACTTCAATGCGCTCGTCCTGCCAACAACGACGCTTTTAGAGCGTCGATATGACATCAGCGTGACAAAGTAATATATAGTCCTCCCTTCCTGCTCCTCACCCCTTGCCAGGAGCTAGAGGTGAACTGGGACGTCCTCGTAAGAGTGACTTCAGAATAGATCCGTGTGTGAGGAGTCGGGAAGAGTCGTATTTCATTGGCCGGGGCTCTTGCATATAACTCGCAGAGAGTCATATTTTCTCCCTGCCAAATAGTTCTTCTCATTTTATCGCTGTCCTTCCTTCATGCTTTGTGGATGTTATAATTTCGCAAAGGTGTGGTAGTGCAGGACCAGTCCCGCGTAAATGCTAAGCACATGCAGGGTGCACATAACTGCAAATGTGTTCCGCTCCAACCTGATTCAAGACTCTTTGAGGTCGCTGTTTGATGGCCATTCTCAAACCTAAACAGTTGACTGTCATAACATGCACGTCCGCACATACGTTTGACATGCCGTCACCCGATCGGAGGCTTGTCAGCTGATGCATTCTTTGTCACAGCAAAGAGCGGGCGCTGTTGCCGGGCGGCCGCAAGCGTCTGATTTATCTTTAGATTGTGACACCTTTAGATCAATGCAAACCGGAGAACAAGAACGACTTTGTTGACATGATGGTGATCCACGTGAAACACTTATTGTGTGTGACCTGCAAACCTTGTTGAAAGACAAATTCTCAAGAGGTGTACGCATGCGGCTTACAAACCAGGGATGGGTGTAATCAATCTTTCATTTGAGAAGAATGTTATCAATCATGCAATTTGCGCTCTCTCATGTTTGTATCAACAAAGATGTGCGCAATTTAGTTTCAGGGTTGACTGCCACTGTAATAGCTTATTGCTACAGAACATTTGAAAAAGATAAGCCACAAGGTTTTTCACGGCAATCACTTTTTTAATCCACTTGTCTGTACAGTTGTGTTTAAAATATATATGTGGGTGAGTCTGTTCCGAAATGTCCGTCGAGAACCACAAGTCCCCATTTGTTTTATGACGGCAGCTGGTGAGTTACAATAATCAGGAGAAATCATTGGTCGTTGGATGTTAAAAAAATTCTTAGATGGAATAACGGGTATCACTTAGAGTCTAAGACTTAGACTGATCAAGAAACATACAAAGAAATCAAGAATAACTCTTGAGTTATTGAGGGGTTTGATAACAAAAAGTGCTGAGAATATATCTCTTATTTATTACGTATGAGAATTAAAAATATTGGTTGACATTTTAGAAAGGATCATGTTTGAGCTGCTTTCACTGGCCACATAAAATGATGCGGCAGGCCAGATCTGGCCCCCGGGCCTCGAGTTTCACACCTGTGACTTAGACTGTCAAAATGTTTGCTGAAGTTCAGATCGAAAAATAGGTTACTCCTTTGCAGTTTGGCATTCATCATTAATTCAAGATGAGGAGTGGCAATGTAAGCTGAAATCTGGTTTTGGAGCAGGTATCAGATTTTGTTCTTGTCAGTGTCGGTGTTCGGAAGTTGGAGGACATCCAGCCTTTAATTAAATGGAGGCAATTTTGTAAAGAATCCAGTGCCATTAAAATCGGTACTAAACAGCACATCGTCAGTTTGTCACTTGTGTGACTAAAATGGAGAATGGTGTGTCGAGGTAAGCAAGAAATACAGTATACAGTGAACGCAACTGGACAAAGACGGAGCCCTGAGGAATGCCACGTGCCGCCAAGTTTGCTTTTGACTGCTGAGGCGCTCATATTGTTAAATAAGAATCAATTGGCTGCAATCGTTTTGTTTTCATTTTTAGTGCGCCTCAGAATGTGAACAGGCTTCGCTCGGAGTTTAATATTTACTGGATTTTGCCTCGTTAGATATTTGACTGTTCTTCAAGAATTAGTTGTAAAATCCATTATAACATTAAAACAACTCAATCAGAGAAGCTCATTTAAACTCTTTTTCATCTTTTTCACCGATGATACAATGTCAGAAGCTGGCCAGTTGAACTGTCCCTTCAACCCTCAGCCGTACCTTGGACGCAGATGTGTTATTAATGAATCACGGGGATGCATCCGTCACTGTGGCCCATCTTTGAATATAACCTTCGTATGTAGCACTGAAATTTGTTGTGATTTTGTCCATGAAGGCCTTATTCCAGTATTTGCTGTAATTTTTTTGGTGTGTGTGTGTGTGTGTGTGTGTCTGTGTGTGGGTGTGTGTGTGTGTGTGTGTGTGTGTGTGTGTGTGTGTGCAAAGATCGTCACGCCGTTCTCGGTGGTTATCCATGCCCTAAGCTAGCACGCAGCCCGTACGTATGTGTTTCCCCACAAACTGATATGTATACTATGTGCAAGGGCTGCAGTCACTCCAAGCCGGCCCAAGGGCATGTGGGCTCATGTGCCCTCCAGTCACCCTCAGTTTTGAACTCTGTGACCTTGTATGCCGCAGCTGAAACTTTTGCATTGTAGAGGTGGCAACACTTCACACGAGTTGTTGTGGGTCTGTTAAAAAGCAAGGGCTTGGACACAGATGGCCACGTGATCTGTCCACACAAAATGTGTTGAGTTGAGAATATCCATTTTCTATAGTGCTTAGGCTGTTCGGTGTCATAGCTAGCAGGGGCCTAACTGACTGGACTGGTTGCACTTGCCTCTCAGTCGCAGGGCACATCCTGTATAGTGTTCAGAATATAATACTTCCGGTAGCTACTGTAGTGTCATGTAAGGTGTATGTTTTTTTATGATTGCAGCATGGCCCAGCTTGAAGCACATTTAGCTCATATGTGGTTTCACCATTTATTCCCAGACTTAGGATGACTCGGTTTTCCACATCGTTTTATGTCAGTCTTTCTCTGTTCACTAATGTTGTGTCAGTTGCGGAGGAAATGTTATTTTCGGCGCATGACTTCAGATTGTGGTCACAAAACCAGATGGTCAATAACTAGCTTTCGATTAGCTTCGACTATGAAAGCTAAACTAGTTAGTTTGTTGTCTTTTCAGTGGTGATGTGTTTTTTTGTTTTGTTTTATTTTTTATGGGTTAGTTTAATAAATGGGTCTGATTGCTAGCATTTGGTTGAGTTGTTTTGGTATCATCAACCACAACTATAGCACTCCAATCTACTGCATGTTAATACTTACTTTAACCCTTTCATGCGCTCTGTAACCTGATAAGATGATCAGTTGTCCACTGTAGTAACCGCTGTCCCTGAAAGGGTTAAGGGAAAGTGTGTAAAATATTGTTGATTTTTCACTGCTCACGATGGTGCCGCGAGAGTGGCTGCCTATACAGCAGCTCCTATACTTTTTGTTCTTCTACTTTCATCCTTTCATAACGTTGCAGCTGTAAATTGGGAATTTCTCCATTGTGAGACGAATAAAGATTTTCTTATTCTCGTTTTTATTTCAAAAACCCACGATTAATTTACATAGAGTGCACATAAATATGTTCCATAACGTCCATGTAATTTTTTAAAAAGAAATGTCTAATTTACTAATTAATTTGTACACGAAACCAAGTGACAGCATATAAAAACTTGATAACATGATTAAAAAAAGCATTAATAACAGTCAAATAAGATTCATCTGTCAGACAGTTGGAATAATAACAGTAACAGAGGGTATTTTTGCCTTGAAAACTGTTTCACGAAAATCAATCATTTCTTTGGAAAACTGAAATCAAATTATGTAACAAGATAACTAGAGCGTTATTGCAAAAGCCTGAACCATATGATGTAAAATGTACCCTGACTGGCAATTTTATCCGTGACATCGTCAATAGGTTAGCATGTCCGCCTGCAGTGCAAAGGTTTTGGGTCCAATTCCGGGCTCTGGCCTTCCTATGTGGAGTTTTCATGCTCTTCCCATCCCTGCGTGGGTTTTCTCTGGGTACTCCGATTTCCTCCCACGTTCCAAAAGCATTTATAGTAGGTTAATTGAACACTCAAAATTGATTCATCGATAAATTAGCAATCAAGCATGATGCATGATGTAAACTAATGATTTTGTGTGTGCAGTTTGTCCGAACCCGCTACACAGCTCTGAAAAGAAACATTAGCATCTATACAAGCAGTCATCCAGTGTGTATTATTACTGTATGAGAATGAAATTAAACACTTTAAAAATACTTGAAGCTGTCCAGTGGTTAGCGCGTCGACCTCACGGTGCAGAGGTCGTGGGTTCGACCCCAGCTCCGGCCTCCCTGTGTGGAGTTTGCATGTAATCCCCGGGCCTGCCTGGGTTTTCTCCGGGTATTCCGGTTTCCTCCCACATTCCATAAACATGCATTGGCAAGCTGAGTGAACACTCTAAATTGTCTCTTGGTGTGAGTGTGAGCCTGGATGGTTGTTCGTCTCTGTGTGCCCTACGATTGGCTAGCAACCAGTTCAGGGTGTCCCCCACCTACTGCCCGAAGACAGCTGGAATATGCTCCAGCACGCCCCGCGACCCTTGTGAGGATAAAGCGGTTCAGAAAATGGATGGATGGATGGAAAAATACTTGAAAAATGATTCAGCGTATGGTGACGCTCGAGTGAGATGTCAGGTTACGGGTTTATTTTCTTCTTCTACTCACATTGTTCTCTTAACAACCCGTGCTGATAAAAACAGGCAGTAGAAAGCCAAACATCCTTTGATTAACCGAAATCTTGACAGCTGAGGTTTTACGCGCAACTTTACAGGCCCGTATTTGGTCAAAATCCAAACTGTGTTTTAACTCGAGCAAGTCCACTGACTATAAAGTCACCTCGGATGTATCATAAGTAAGATTATACCAGAGAACCTCAATCATTGGGCCTATAAATTGTTTGGCTTTTTTTATATTGCATTTCCGTTTTTAATTGTTGCATGTCATAAACTCTGCCAGCTAGGCACTCTTTATTGCGGGGCTATTAAAATGATGAACACATTGGTTATGTAATTCAGGTCTAAGGTGAAAATGGCTTCAAATCACCACGAGTGGCCACTTCACATCACTCCCAATTATCGCCCTGGGAGAAAAATAGAGAAGCGGCTTGAGATCAACCCATGTTGGGGATTAATCTGACCTTAACAGCTTTACTAATACAGAGGAGCCCACACAAAAGTCATGTGCTGAAATGTGCGGACGCTGCTCTATCATCCACTTAAACCTCCCCTGTTATGATATCCACACTGTGGCAAGCCCATGGAGACCAGAGACCGGGCGGGCCAAGAATAGATGAGAATTTGTAGCCCTCATGTGTTGGAGCTAAATATGGGCCACCTCCTCCGCTTCGTAGAAAGGATGCAGGTCAATTCACATGTATAGAATCATTATCACGCTCAGATTACTGTCACATAAAATTTGCTTTTATGTGATTTGGCACCTTGGAGCATATTTCAGTGGGTCTTAACCACATTAGTGTGGTGTGAAAGGTCATCAGATGTGCTGCAGGAAATGATGAGATTTCACATAAAATCAGTTTGTGCTGACCTGTTACGGGTTACCCCAGAAAAGCATATTTGTTGTTATGGCGTATTACATGAAAAGTTATCATTCTGTGAATGCGCAACTCTTGACGAGTACCTCAAAAGTCATGCCTTCTGTCTCATATTGGTTGGTTTGCCTCATGTGCAGTGGTTTCTTGAAAATCAAAATGGTTCAAGATGCGGCCATAGATGGCTGATTTAAAAAAAAAAATTTTAAAGGTTATATTTATCAAGTACAACTATTTAGGCTTAATGACTGGTTGAACAAATATGACAAAAAGGTTTCATATAACTGAAAACTCCTAATTGAATTGCTCAGAAAATTGCAGTACAAGCTCCAGCATTCCTGTGTGAGGGTTGCATGTTCTTCCTGTGCTTGTGTGGGTTTTCTTCGGGTGCTCCGGTTTCCTCCCACATTCCAAAAACATGCACAGTAGGTTAATTGAAAATGCTAGAATTGTCCATAAGTGTGACTGTGAATGTGTGTGTGGGTGTGGGTGTGTGTGGGTGTGAATAATTTTCCAATGTAAAAAGAGAGCTTTGACTCAATCAAGGTTGGGCAATTCTACATTATTTGAAGCAGCGGGTCCTGGATTTACTGCATCCTGTTTTTTTTTTGTTTTGTTTCATTCTCAACATATGATATGATATGACTGTAAAGGTTGCGCACCAAAGGAGGCTGGTGAAATATTATCGAAAATATCTAGTCATCCTTATTAAAAGAAATGCACTAAGATGTCCTAAATCTTATTCCGGCAGGTTCTCCCGATCGGATGAGCTGTCCCGACACCGGCGCTCCCACTCCGGAGTAAAACCATATCAGTGCATTGTCTGCGAGAAGAAGTTTGCCCGCAGCGATCACCTGTCAAAACACCTCAAAGTCCACCGTTTTCCACGAAGCAACAGGACAGGGCGCTCTGCAAACTGACCCCTTTGACCCCGCTCTGAAAGACTGACACTAAAGCGAGGGGCGGGCGCATGTGATGAAGGACAGAACAGAGGAGGACATGGGGTTGGACTTGCGTGTTAAAATGCGCATGTGACGTACGTACTGTGATCATGTAATGGGTGGCAATGAAATGACTGTATAAGGTCGACACAAATGTTACTTGACACAACCCTCACAAGTGGAATAAGCTTCTTGTACAGGACAACTTTATTTTGTCTCACTCGCTTTTGGAACTAATCAAAATGGAATAGCATTATGGTATTCAGAGTATTTTTATATTTTTGTGTCCAAAGAGCCTACAAAAGTTGCATCGTATGAAAAAAATGAAGTGATTCTTTGATGCCTTTTGGAGCCTAATGTTGCCACACAGGATCAAGCAAAACAGTTGTTATATTTTAATGTGCTGGACATTTTATTGTTGTGCTTTGTGAATAATGGTGGCCTTGGTTTAATTAGTCCCCTGCCAAGAAAAGGGACTACTCTGGATTTGATTCGAGTCAAGCTTTTAGCCCGTGCTTCATAACTGAGCTTCTAACGCTCAAGTCAAAACAACCAAGCAATTGGTTTGGAATAATCTCTTCCAGACATTGTTGGAACCAATTCAAACTGTTATTGCTGGTCTATGTCAAAGCTGCAACCCTACACACGCTACAACCTTTGCCTGTTAAGTAAAAGTCAATGTCTTCTGGATTGACCCACCACAGAGAAGAGTGTTGGCAACAGCCTCGACAAATGTAAATGATTAAAAAATGGCCAAGTATTTAAAATGAGGCTTCAAAATCGTTCAAAATAACGTTTTTGAAAGAAGTCAAGCTCTTGCCTCCGCTCTCGAATGCTGTGGACCACTGAATTTGCTGAAATCACGCCCCACTCAACTGTGAACTGTCAATCAAATACGAGAACTATGACCTGTGAAAATGGAAGCTACTTCCTCCAGTATCCTTCCTATGCTTACACATAACTTCACGAACCGTGAAAATATAGATGCTCGAAGCCTCTGGTGGAAAGAATATATCCCACGAAGTTGGCACAGGTCGTTGTCACGGGGTGTTTCCACGCTGTGACAACCAGGATGTATTTTTGGGGGTGTAGGTATAGCTTACTAGCTAACTGCATGTTGCCAATGTGCCATATATCCGCTGAAATGGATTAAAGCAGGTGGTGGGTGGGTCAATGAATGTGGCATCCAAGCTACTGATTCCTGTTGTAGCCAAGGCCAAAATAATCCGGAAAACTGAAATGGTCAATATCAGTTAAATGCCCCAGTTGAGCACTGCTTAGTTTTAGTTTTTCATATTTTCAGCCTTTTTTACATGTATGACGCATTTGGAAACATGCAACATTTCGACACTCGACTGGTCACAACTCTCAACCGGGTCGTCCTCAAACTGGAATTCCAGGTCAAAGTCAAAGCGAGAACCCTAACAATGTTCAACAATATTGTACAGACAACCTCGGAGGTTGTTTGTTTGTGTTTCTTCTCAACAGCATACCAGTAACATATTCCCACCACTTTTTTTCACATGTTTAATAGTGATTTTGAATATCTTTCCCCAAAGGTATCCGGGACAAGCGTTTTTTTAATTTTGGCAGCATACCAGTCATACCCTCCACCCTTATTTTCCTGAAACTCGAATCCTTTGTCCACTTCGAAGCAAGAAACCAGTTGATTTTGAATGATAGCTTACAAACTGAGGTACCTAGCATATCTTTCTTTTTTGGCAATGTAACAATCACAGCTTTCGACTGGTTGTATTCATAATAAGAGGTCAATATCGAAGCATGGCTATTCCATTATATTTATCAGTCGATCGCCAGAGGTGTGACTGTGCCGAAATCTGTCACATCTGAACATGTTCCGTTTCGGCACAGTCTCAACTTCAAATTGATGGTGTCCTCAAACGTCAGATCCAAGACGCCGCAGTTTAGCTCTTTGCTAGTCAGTGAAGATGTTGCGGGTGACACACTGCTGCTTCTTTTCTGCTTCTTATTCCATACACGGAAGAGTAAACGCCGCATCGACATTCCTTTGAGTTCGGAATACGTTTCCTGGTTGAAATTAATATGAAAATAAGAACATTGTATACGGATAATGCTTTCCGCTGAAATCATGACACTGTATAATTTGCAGCGGCATGCAAGACATTTTTGGTTGTCTGCCCTCCCTGAATATTTTGAGAACTGCCGTGTTGTTGTTGTATTGTGGTCAATCTCGATTCAGATCTCAGCAATGCCTTCGTTGCCTCATCTGGTCTCAATGTCGACTCTCTGACTTTTTTGTCATTTATGGCAAACGAATCAAATGTGGGTGCTGGTTTTTGTGTCTGTGTTTCAGTTCACAATTATTAATTGGCTCTGTTAGAAGTGAGCCATTTCGTAAAACGTTCATGTCCCTTTAATTTATCCTGTCACAGATGTGAAAGAAGTCGTACAGTAACTTGCCAATGGACACATTGTTGAGCGTGCCAAACAAACTTGGATCTTCTCTGGTGAAATCAAATCCCTATATTATTCACACGACTTAACAACAGTTTGATTTCATGACAGATTTAATATTTTATATTTCAAATGAAATAAATGATTTCTAATATTTTTGTGGCAATTTTGTTGACTCTGCTTTCCTTTTACATCTTCCAAAATAACTCAAGTCCAGGACGGAAGGGACGATTCAACACACGGTTACAGATTAGCCCTGTTGCTGCTAATTTAAAACATCCGGTCATGTGCAGACCTTTGCTGTTGTTAAAGAAGAAAAAAAAAATCTGTGATATGTCGAGTTTTAAAATTGCACCTTGTTCTTTTGCTTGATAGGATAAACTCAGAAATTTTGGGTGGGGCTTCAGAAATCTGCCCCCAGTTATGAGGGACTGGAATACCTTTCAAGCAAAGTGGTAAATAGTGGTAAACAATGATTTTAAGTGACAAAAATATGTTCACGAGGTAAAGATTTCGAGCCACCCACAAAATCAAAATCATATATATCTTAAAATACACCAAAATGAGCCGATAAAATTTGTGTGTAAAATCGCACACGGACATGTAAAATGACCTGGCTGGTCCGCCAACGTTATCGCCCATAAAGGAGGGAATTTGGGTTCACCGTGGCAATGAGTTTAAACGGCTCTCTACAAATGTTGACTTACTCTTGTTGGCCGACTGAAGTCGACGGGTGTTCATCTACAAATCAGAATCTATTTATCTTGAAACTGTTTGCTTTATTGTCTGGTAATCAGCAATGACACAGAGTCGTGTATAATCCTGGTTCAGCCCGGCCTGAAATCATATCCCTGGGTTAATGGACAACTGGAAAACTTGGAAAATATTACATTTTCTTGCCTCAAAAGTTACCTTTGTCCTTGGACACCTTTTGCTTCCAACCGCCTTGTGTGTGTGTGTGTGTGTGTGTGTGTGTGTGTGTGTGTGTGTGTGTGTGTGTGTGTGTGTGTGTGTGTGTGTGTGCGTGCGTGTGTGTGTGTGTGCGTGTGTGTGTGTGTGTGTGTGCGTGCATGCGTGCGTGCGCATGTGTGTGTGAGACAGAGTTTCACAGGAGTGAAGTTAATGTTCGATGACCATGAAATATTTTCTGTCGAGAAAGTGTACATTAGATTCAAATACGTATTTATAACGTGCCCTTGTGTCAAATATGGCCTTATAAATAAAGCTTTGTAAAGATTTCATGTTTAGATCTGCAGAGAACAGATGCATTGCTAAAAAGATGCTATATTGTTTCTTCAAGCCAAATTGCATTGACAATAAAATGACAACGAACTAAGCATTGAGATGAATTTTGAAAAATAACAAAATCCCGGGGCGGACCGGTGGCCCAGTGGTTAGCGCGTCGACCTCACAGTGCAGAGGTCATGGGTTCCATCCCGGCTCCGGCCTCACTGTGTGGAGTCGCATGTTCTCCCCGCGCCTGCGTGGGTTTTCTCCGGGTATTCCAGTTTCCTCCTACATCCGGTTTCCTCCCACATTCCAAAAACTTGCATGGTAGGCTGATTGAAAACTCATTGGCATTGGCAAGCTGAGTGAACACTCTAAATTGTCCCAATGTGTGAGTGTGAGCGTGGATGGTTGTTCGTCTCTGTGAACCCTGCGATTGGCTGGCAACCGGTTCAGGGTGTCCCCCGCCGACTGCCCGAAGATGGCTGGGATAGGCTCCAGCACGCCCCGCGAGATAAAGCGGTTCCGAAAATAGATGGATGGAACAAAATCCCACTTTGAAGGCATTACAATTAGTTTTTTGGGGGGGGGTTTTCTCCCTCTAAAATCTCAGTGAATTTGTGGTCCAAATGCTAAATTACACATCGCAGCTGAAGGGAGGGGTAAGTAGCAATCGGGAATGCGAAGAAAAAGACATTCTTTTCTTTAAGTTTAGCTGGGCAGTTTCCTTTGTTGTCAGAGTTGTTTTGAGGAAAATAAGCAAAGACTGGATGGGCCATTTCTTTCACGGCCTGGTCAGTACCTCAAGCACTAGGTAGCAATTTTTCAGCTGCCTGTGGAATTTTGAAATTGGTGCCAGAGTGGAAGCTAATGGCGGACTGAAGCTATTTTATTCACATGTTCCTGCGCATTCAACCAGTCAGGAAACTCGACCGAATTACATTTAGGTGGTACAGTAAATGGATCAATTGCTACATTGTCTGTTTTATATTTGTGGAAATACATGGGAAAACAAAGTTGAGATGAGCAGCTATTTTTTTTTTTTTTTTTTTTTTACCAAGACATATATAACATATCATATGTTGTGGAAAAGGAAAATGAATGAAAAAAAAAAGGTCGTTCTCTTCTGAATACTGCACTGTATATGTGCCAGATATGTTCTGACCACATACCCTTAAGTAAGCAGTGCAGCGGTGTAAAATGTACACACATGTCATTTTCCTGTAATTGCGGGACGGTAAATAGCAGTTTGCCTGCATTTGGGAGGACAATTCTACCCCAATCGTAAAAAAAGTGGAATCAGTATTGTCTCATGCCTTATTCATGGAAGGAAAACAATCTGCATCGCAGTACAAAAAGATAAACGGGTATAAAATCAACCTGACGGCAGTTCGGTGTGAAACAAGGAAAAATGGACTGAAGAAACCGATGTTGTAATCCAGGACTGCTTTAATACTACGAACTGGAATATGTTTAGACGACCCGGTGGACCAATGGTTAGCACGTCGACCTCACAGTGAAGAGGTCGTGGATTCGATCCCAGCTCCGGTCTTCCTGTGTGGGTTTTCTCCGAGTAATCCGGTTTCCTCCCACATTCCAAAGACAAGGCATGGCAGGCTGATGGAACACTCTAAATTGTACCTCGTGTGAGTATGAGCAACTTTGTGTCATGATTTGGTTTGGAACCAACAGGTGGCACTGTAGAGCTCCCCCTGCGGCTGCACACCTGTTGGTCGTTAGGTAATTAGTTCTATAAAAGGACTCCCGCCCGAACACTCATTTTTGGGTCATTGTTGCTCTTTGCTGCTGTCAGGTTTGTTTGTTTGTCATGTTTAGGTCATGTTTCTGTTATTTATGGTTTTGAGCTTCAGTCATGGTTTTTGTTTGATACTTTGGATTCCTTTTGTTGTTAGGACTTTGTTTGTTTAGGATTTAGTTTTCTGTGTTTTATCAATACACTTCTTCAAATACACCCTGCTCCCCCCTCCTGCCTGCTTTTTGGGGTCCACCACCACCCCGCAAAACGTGACACTTTGGGAATATATTTTGTGAGAAAAGCGGTTCAATACTTAGCCATTGCAGAAAGAAACTGTTTCGCATAAGCTGCATAAGGAACATAAAGCTGGAAACTGAGGAATGTCAATGCACAATTTGGACCACATGGCAAATTTGCATGGCTATTTCTGCTCGTCCTTCATCCTTGCCCCCCACCCCCCCCCGGGAGGGCCCTCAGTGCATTAGAAGGCCTTTTTTTGGTTTGCTGTGATGCATGTTTCACCGAGTCATTGTGTCAAACTCAAAGAGACGTCGCAGTCAAAGAAAGTCGTGTGAGCCTCTGTGATGTCCGCCCTTCGTATAGATCATGTAGATTTATGGGAAGGCGCAGGCAAGGATGCAACAGGAGGATTTAATTCAACACATCTGGAGCAGGCGGCCCGGTGGTCGACTGGTTAGCACGTCGGGCCTCACAGTGTATGATGTCTTTTATTGACAGAAGAAAGTAAGAAACAGAAATGACCTCTACTGCGTCCTGAAGTTGACTGTGCATCGCGATTTGGATGGGGATATTGAAATTGAACATACTTAACCACAATATGGGAGTTATTCTGTCCAGTCACGCATGTAAGTGGGTCAGACACCAAAATTTTGACCTTAACCCAAATATTTACTGCATGTCATGGTGGTAAACGTGCTCCTCCTTGTCCCAGCTTTTTTTTCAAATTCAAGCTGAGTGGATATTTGCAAAAAATAAAAAGTTTGAAGATAAAATAGCTTGTCTCTGCGGTGTATTCAAGGAATATCGGAAGGGTTTGCAAATGATTGCATCCATCCATCCATTTTCTGATCCGCTTTATCCTCACAAGGGTCACAGTAGGTGAGGGACACCCTGAACCGGTTGCCAGCCAATCGCAGGGCACACAAAGACAAACAACCATCCATGCTCACACTCACACCTAGGGACAATTTAGAGTGTTCAATCAGCCTGCCATGCATGTTTTTGGAATGTGGGAGGAAACCGGACTACCCGGAGAAAACCCACGCAGAACATGCAAACTCCACACAGGAAGACCGGAGCTGGAATGGAACCCGGTTCCTCTGCACTGTGAGATCAACGCGCTAACCACCGGACCACTGGGCCGCCCAAATCATTGCATTCTCTTTTTATTTCCATTTTACACAACATCGCAACATCATTGGACTCTGGCTTTCAATAAATGAACGAAGTCCAAGAAAGTCTCACACAAACACAAAGAACCCAAAAAAAAAAAACCCACAAAACCTCCCGACGACAGGAAATAAAACATGGCTTGGGTTACGTGACAAACAACAGCAACAGCAACAATGAAGCAACCAAGACCAACGGCATTGCGGTGGCCAGGCATGGGGCTTCGATGACAGCCGCAGGACATGTGGCACTAGCGCAGGCGATAACTGTTGCGGCAGAGGAATCGAAGCCTGCAGCTGCTGCGAACAATGCCAGCAATACTTCTTTTTTTTTTCTGAATATCAAATGGGAAAGAAAAAGCTTTTATTTGGCTTCTGCTTGAGTGTTTATTTTATTGTATCTGCACTGAACCAATGTCAAGAAAAAACACAATTGCAAAATAGTTTCAAATAAATCCACGCAGCCTGAATCAACCATGGCAAACCACTTCGAACATATATTGTGTCTTCTCTTTCCTTGACAACAAGCCACATTCTTTTCTCTCCCGGAAGCCTCAAAGAAGCGCCAAGTGTCGTTACATAACGGCTATCATCTGATCCCAGATGTTGAATCAGCAACATAGCCTATCATAGTTTGCACAAGTCGAACTCGGCTCTGACCTTCAATTCATGTGCATTGTCTGCTTCTTCATTTCATCGACGTACAGCAATAAGAGCACACACAGCTGCCGCACACTGCATAGCGTTTCACGGTTTCACCCATTCAGATTTATTTGCCATTTGGATGCGCACTCTTTTGGCGGGCATGCTGCGCATGATTTAGTAAGACTGCCATTTTTTTTTTTTACTAATATCCCACATAGCAGGCGACGAGCGTTACGTTGCGTGTTCACCGACTGACAGACTGCACGTTGTTGACAACATTGAAAAGCGGTGGAGACGTGTCGTATTTTAAAGAGAGATTTGCTCTTCAGATAGCACTGATGGAATTCACCGTGAAACATCTGTGATGTAATTGGAAGCGTTTGTGGAAGATGAACAAACGACTGAGTTACAGAAACCAAAATGTCATGCTCAGATGATTGTGGAGAAGTCAGCAACGGAATAAAAGGAGTGAAAGACATGTTTTGTTTAATTGAACTCAACCTGAGTGCCCTTCCTCTGTAACGTAGCGTTTAAAAGTTGGGACAGGATGCCTCGAGGAGAGGCCATGATAAATTGTGCGCTGAAGTGCAGAGTTGAAAGGAAATTGGACATACGTGATATGTCGTGACTCTGACTTGTAAATGGCCTTGTATCGTTCAGAAGGGCCAAAATTTTGCGCATTGCACAATAGATGCTATGTTTTAGTAATAATAATAGATTTTATTTATAAAGGTGTGATAATACTGGTGAACAAATTTAACAATATTTTTTTTCCAGAGATGCAAGTCAACTTTCTGAGATCATTTTTTTGGGGCACTTATTCCGAATCTGCCCTAATTTTATTCGTGATCACACCTAGTTTTCATCATAATAATATCATAGAAATAATAACATGTAATATATATTGCTCAAAAAAATAAAGGGAACACTTAAACAGCACAAAGTAAGTCCAAGTGTTCCATTAATTTTTTTGAGCAGTTTACTAAGTAATATTTATGAATTTAGGGTAGGTTCAGCAAGAGGTGTTTTTGAAACATTCTACCTATAAATTACAACATATAAAATCCGCATTGGGACTGTTTTAATAGGTGAAGTAAAGACATTTTTTAAACCACTATCAAAATTGGCTTTAGAGACGCATTTTATTCATTTCGGAATCTGATTGATGTTTTGTTTTGAAAAATTACCGGATTCTTTGTTACATACATCGACAGTATGTCACTCTTGACGCAGGTGAAGGCGCGCTTCTCGGTCACGTGATAGGTTACCGCTAAAATGAAACTCGGGAGCTAGCAAAATGAGTGAAAAACAAACATCTTTGGAAAGTGTCTTTGGGAAGTGGAAAAGGCCCAGCCAGGAGTCAGAAGAGGAGACCACGACTTTCAAGAAAAAGAAGGCTACATTAAATAGGCAGTATTGGGAGTCCTACTTCAAATACGGATTTATCTTAACAGGAGATACCCACGCACTAAGCCTACACTGCATAATATGCGCGATGGTGAGTGTATTTTCCACTTTGTATTTGCGGTATATCTTATTTTGAAGGCACGTTTTAAACGTTACCATAGCGATCAGTGAGCGTTGCGGCCAGATAGGACGTTCGTCTTGTCATAATTCGTGTTTATTATTATGTTTCGAAAATACCACGAAGGTCATATCATATTATTTTGTTGTATTTATCCGGCCTTAAAAAGGCCGGTCCCTGAAAATATTGTCTGACATTAAACCGGTCCGTGGAGCAAAACAAGGTCAACATTCTCTCTCTCTCTCTCTCTCTCTCACACACACACACACACACACACACACATATGCACACAGTTGCGGGGAGGGCTAACTCGCCAAGTCAGAGACCAGTTCATGTGACGATAGAGTCTGCCCGCACCAGGAAGGAGTTTGTGTGTGTTACGTAACTCCCAGTGGGCTCTTTGTAATAGGTGGAAACAAAGTACCTTCCTGAGGATGATGGCGTCACCAAGTTGAACAAAGATCCCGCTTGTGGAACTCAAGTCGTCTCCATGAACTCAGTCTTTCCCTCGGTCTGATTTATGTCTGCTTGTCTCCGGTTCTGATCACGGGGACACAGTAGCCTCCTACTGTAACGTGTGTTGCAACCAGCAGCTAATATAAGACAGCCCGGTGGTCAAGGAAAGGAAGAATAAAAGGTTGACTGTGCTGATATTTGTGTCCACTTAAATAAACGGGGGAAAAAAAATTAGTCTCACTACTTAGAGTGCAGACCTCTCCCAAGATTGAACTGTTAGCTTGACAGAGTTGCACACATTTTAATTCCGGTCGTGCAAAAAACTTTTAATGGGAATTTGTTATTCACTTTCTGCATAAAGTTTTGTTTTTTTTTAATGCATGATAACATCGAATTAAAACAACAAGGTGTGTACTGGAATATGGTTATGATTGCACGACTGTCCATGTTTCGTGTGTTTTTTTTATATTACCCGATTGTTATTTTATCTTAACTGTTCTATAAAGCGCTTTGTTAGAAGCTGCAGCTGCTGTGAAAGCGCTATATAAATAAAGATATATTGTATTGTATTGTATTGTATTCAAGAAATAATGGAATTCACACCGTTTATCCACATCAGCACTGTTTCTTTTCTTTGGCCAATGCAAAATACAGTATTACGAAAACCTTTTTCTAATGCGTGAATTCGCAGCCATCATTTCCATGCCATCAGTCATCAAGATGTGAGTTTAGTGTATCAGGGCGGTATGAACAAGTTGAACTTTTCATTGCACTCAATCATTCTTCGGTGTCACGGTTTTTTTCACGCTGCATGTCCACAAGCTTTACGTTAATCCTCGTGATGGATGTGAATGACACTTGCTCTGTGACAAATAGATAGCTTTGATGAATGTGGTATTTTTCTTTATGTATTGTGACGTGAATTCTGATAGAAGCTTTCACGCTAACCATTGTAGAAAAAAATGTGTCTTTCGGACACGCTTGCTGAAAATTTTTTATTCATGTGTAAAGTTTAGAATGAAGCATTGTTATTGCTCGCTCGTGATCATGGCACCCTAATATCAGCACCATAGCTTTATGCATTCAAACTCAAATAAAATGAAATAAAATAAAACAAAATAACATGTATCTTGTTCAGGACAAGTGCGCTCATGCCATTCAAAATATAGGAACATCAAATTGAGATCAGAAATAGGCTAGGGGGCCAATGGATGTTGAGACATAGTTTAAAAACTCTGGTGACAAGAAGTCAGATTTCACCAATACCATCACATTCTTGCTCATAGTATTTTATAGTTTTTTTATGGTATGTCATGATATATTACTGGTAAGCTTCATTATAGTCCTTAATTAATTTCTTTCATTGCCATTTTGGCTTGCCTACAGCTTCTCATAGCTTTCTAAAACAATTTCTCAATTATTGTCTCAATTATGAGTCTTAGGCATGGCCCAATGTGACATGTGCCAACATGTCTGTGTCTAACTATAAAGTATCCTCAACTACAAAGACACACCAGATGCCTGTAAGCGTGTCTTTGAGGAAGGGTGTGGATAATATGAACTGCTTTTGAAGATTTACCCGACTGCTTTGAACGTATGGTTGTACAAACACAGGCATGTCCGCATGCTGACAACTCGACGTAATTTTATCAGCGCTTATGTAATATTACAAGTCACCAACAACACGCAAGGTTTTCAGGTACAGCTCAATACTGTAAAATATGAAGCGAGAATGGCACAGAGTCAAGCGTAGGCCTCGGCCAAGGCAGAACAAGATCCGCCCGTATGTTTGCTAGAGCACTTTTAATTAGAATCAAGGGTGAGTTGGAACCTGTCCCTGTTGACTTGGGCAAGAGGGAGAGTCAATCGCAGGGCACATGCAGACAAACTTGGCCAAAAGTTACTTACAGTAGGTTCATTAAAAATTCTAAAATGTCCTTAGGTGTGAATGGAGTGTGATCGCGCTGGTGGCTGGCCACCCAAAAGTGGGTCGCGGACCCATTTTGTGTGGGTTGCGGGTAGCCAGTTAAAAAAAAACCCGACATGCCGGCATTATTTGCATTCTGAGTTTTTTCAGAGCAGCACAGAGGTGCACCAAGTTCCTATAAAGAACATACTGTACAATATTCGGTAAGCATTAGCAAATGTTACTCACTTGCGCTCTCGTCACTACCTACTTTGTAAACAAACATTGCAGCTCAGCCTTTGGCTAGCACACGTCGCAGCTAGCAATATGCTTTTGGAGTCTCCAAACTTTCTCCTGCGAGGGCTGTATACGGAAAAATAGGACACAAGAGCCAGTTTGAAATCTTTTTTTTTTTTTTTTACTTATTAAAAATGTGAAAAACAACCAGTCAAATAAGCGATTATGCATTGTTTATATTATGTTGGTATTTTGAAACACTTTCTGACTCTGTTAAAATAATTGTCTATCTTTTTTAACTCTAAATTTATTTGAGTCTTTGCATGAGCTTCATTGATAGTGGGACTCAAATGGCCCTTAGCCGTAGTGTGCAAACCACCGTTTTTATCCTTTTTTTTTTCCTCTCTTCTAAAACCTACCACTATAATGCCAGGTTCACTCTATGGTAATATGACAAACAGGAGGTTACTTTCTTCAACATGTATTCCTGCAATGTATCCAGTAGTAGTAGCAAAAAAAAAAAAAAAGCAACAGCGTAAACATGAAGCTGTAAACACACTCTAGGCAATCATGTTTGCTTAGTCCTGTGTGCTCTTTAAATGTATGTGTGGCTTTGCTTACGTATGCATGCGCATATTCCTACACATGGGAGCCATATAAATGGCAATAACTGCCATTCGCCCACCCCTCGCTGCCTTTTTGACGCTCGGTATTTACAGCCGCACAGGAGCTCTGCAGCTACATTCTACCCATTTCAACTCATTCTGATTGAAGAAAAGAAGCCGTGAATAACACGTGTTTCTTGAAAGAGGTGCCGTAAAACACGAAACAGGAGCGCTCGGGAATCGTAACACACTATGCAAAGAGAAAAGCACTCCAAGTTGCCCTCTGGTCCTTTGAATGTAAGGAATGCACAGCAAGGTGTGTGTGTGTGTGTGTGTGTGTGTGTGTGTGTGTGTGTGTGTGTG
>NW_017805839.1:2040345-2057816 GCF_001891065.2 Hippocampus comes | reverse complement strand
ACACACACACACACACACACACACACACACACACACACACACACACACACACACACACGTCCACACAACAGGAGATCTTTTAAGTCAGCCCACAACAGTTCATCATCTGCTTTGGACTAGCTTGCATGTTCCTCACACCATTTAACCACCACCAGTTCTGACATTAGCCTGGAATCACACACACACACACACACACACACACACACACACACACACACACACACACACACACACACACACACACACACACACACGCACACGCACACGCACACGCACACGCACAAACACACACGTCTGCACAAGGAGATACATAGATTGCTGTGCGACAATAACCATATGACGTATTATTCACCTGACACCAGGCATGTATTGAAACCATGGCTAATATTATTGGAAGAAGTGTGGAATTATACAAATTCATTTTTCTATTCTTCTTAAAAGGACAGTGCTGAACAAATATATGAAACCACCAATCAATGTAAGGTTCATGGCACAGCTGGCCTAAACTGCAGCGACAATCACCAAAATCATCGCCACGTTTCTGCAGTGGTTACTACACCGTGTGCAGAAGCTCTTTGACCTTTCAAGGTCATGGGTTGGGGTCTGGGCTATGGCCTTCTGAAGAGAGTTTGCTTTTTCCCCTCATGCTTGCGTGGGGTTTCCATGGGTAGTGCAGTTGCCTGCCGCATTACAAAAACATCGATGTTAGGTTAATGGAAGAGTCGATATTGTGACTGTTTTTGGTTGTCCATTTTATGTATGTAAAATTGATTTATTTACAGGCATTCCTGAAGAGAAAAAAAATCTTTGTTTTTAAGCGCTGAAATTTTATTGTGAATGAATTTCTGATTCTTCTGAGAAGCGCAGAAATCCATAGATTTTTTTTTTCCATTTTGGATTAGAATTTCCATCCATTTTCTAATCCGTTTATCCTCACAAGGGTCGCGAGCATGCTGGAGCCTATCCCTGCTGTCATCGGGCAGCAGGCGGGGTACACCTGAACCAGTTACCAGCCAATCGCTGGGCACACAGAGACGAACAACCATCCACGCTCACACTCACATTTATGGACAATTTAGAGTGTGGATTAGAATTAGAATTTTAAAATGACTTTACAAATTAGGCTTTATTGAGCCATGTGGAAATTCTGGGGGGGCCACGAACTTTTATATATTGCAGCTCCATTTCATTTGGACAAAGATTTATATTTTTACTCTACATTTTTTTACTCAGAAGTTGTAAAAAAAATTTTTGCTGGAAAAACGAAGTAACCCCCTCGCCCCCATACCCCGCTGCTCTTCTGTGGCTGATCCCTTGTCTGGAAGGAGGGGGGCAGCAGCAGAGATGATTTTCATACAGGAATCAATTACGGGGTAAATTTCTGTTTCAATTACCCGATGGCCTTGTTTCCATGAGAGATGGCTCAGTGTTCACTCAGACCTTGTGTGGTGGAAAATACAGTGAAAACACAAGCTTCTTTCATTTGTGGAATACGTTAGCAAGTTTACTTTTGCTGTGTGTGTTTGTGCATGCTGGATTAAATACTCAGTGGACAGCATGTACACACACGTGAGGACACAGGGAGGTGTGTTTTCACTTAGAATTCTCATCTGCTCAACTTTACCCTGCTTCTTAGATTACCCTTCTAATCCATTGACTTTAACACTGTACTGTATTTTCCGGACTATAAATCGCAGGTTTTTTCATAGTTCGGCCGGTGGTGCGATTTATACTCTGGACCGATTTGTGTGTGAAATTATAAACAGATCATTACAGTGATCCCTCACTTTTTTATTTTAAATTGCCTTTCAAGATGACATCTCTGTTCTTGAGGTTGGATTTTATCAAATAAATGTCCCCCCAAAATGCGATTTATACTCCAGTGCGACTTAGATATGTTTTTTTTTTTCCTTCTTCTTTATTATGCATTTTATGGCTGGTGCGATCTGTACTACAGAGCGATTTATCATCCGGAAAATACGGTAGTTGCATTCATATTTCCAGAAAAACTTCACACTATGAATTGAACGTGTCATCATTTTCCAATAATAGTGGTGGGTTACTTCAAGCGTTTGCGAAGAGGACAAATGTGAGTTCAGTATTTTATGGTGCTGTAAATGAGCCAAAAGAGAGAAGTCAAAAGTCTGAGTCAGCTGCTGATGACAGTGATTTTGAAAAAAAAGGATGCTTCAAATCAAATGTGCACCAAAAAAAAAAAAAAAAAAGCTGTTGTGTCATGAAATGTTCTCATGTGCTTATGGATATTTTCATTCATCCAAGTCATTTGATTCTCTGAGTATGGAATCGATTACTATTCGACTGCTCTGTTTGTCTTTGAAGACATTTTGCCTCTCACCCGAGCAGGCTTCATCGGTTCACGCAACAAGGCTCAGTTAGGACTGCGTAATCCTTAGTTGGTGTGGAAAACACGACCATTGACACTTTAAAGCGCCTTTTCCATTAGCCCCGAACAGCCCCGCAGCCGACCACTCCGCTGTGCCTTGTACGACACCACACTGCACTCTTTTGCTTTTCCATCCAACAGGCGCGTGGCAGGATGGAGGGCGGGATCGACTGCACTGTGCAAGCTCACGGTGCACTATTCACATTTGCGGCGTGTCAAAACATTTCACAACAACTTGGCCAATGTTTTTGGAGCGATTCAGAATAGGAATTGCTTTTGCATGATGTGGCGATGTTGCAAAGTACACAGGCCAGAAATCCACAGAAGCGTTCACATCTCGTCGAAAAATCCATTCCCGGGATTAAAGGGACATCTGGCCGGGATGGTCCATTCTTCACTAACAAGCTCCATTTGTATATTTTCTTTTCAACAGGAAAATGATATTAGCTTATATTTCCAATGTCATCAATTCGTTTTCGAGAAATCCATAAAAAAAAAAACTAATGCCTTGAACAATGCCCTTTGTTGATGTCCCTCTCTCCTGTCTTCAATTATTTAAGTGTATGTTGTGTATATTCATAAGTGTTGAAAAATAAAAAAAAATGAAAAAACTTTCATCATGGATTGCACCATGAATGATTATTCTGTTCGTGTCTGTTTCAGGAGCATGGTTGTGACATTTAGGTGATGATGACCTGTCAGTGTGTTGGCCACAGTACAATCATGAATCTTAATACATAAACACACACACACACACACACACACACACACACACACACACACACACACACACACACACACACACACACACACACACACACACACACACACACACACGCAAATGAAAGTCAACATCAACGTGTAAGTGTAGCAGAGCGATGTGTCTACGTGTATGTGCATGTGTGTGTGTGTGTGTGTGTGTGCGCGCGTGTGCTCATGCGTACGTGCACGCACGTGGTGTCATGCTGACAAGCTCAACAATGTTTCCACCCTGTCAATGACGTTGTCAAGCCGCCAGGAGTAGACTAGGACCCAGTCCAAGCCTGGAGAGGGACGGCTAGTAAAAAAATAAAATAAAATACAACTACATTTATGAGAAAAAGCTGGCTAAAATCAGATCAGTTTACTGCGGGGGGGTTTTCTACCTCATTACATTTATGACAGTATAATCATACTATGAAATAACCACCGAGAAATTTGACCGTGTAACATTGACTATTTTTTTCACAACACGATCTGCCTTTTAAGTGCGCCTTAGAGTCCCCCCCCCAAAAATATCTACTTTAAGCAAACGAAGTCTTCAGCACGAGTTGCACCCTTAGATCAAACTGTTGTACTCCTCGATGGCTTCCTACTGTGTTACTGCATTTCATGAATGGATTCCTACAATTATTCAGAGGGTGTGATGCATGCTGTTGTCATATTTATGAATGAAATACGATGACATCCACCACACATATCGGTGCACCATCTTGTCTCTCTCTGTCTATTCCACTGGTGTGCCCCAGGGCTTCTTCATTCCTCTCTAAAACCAAACCAATTTTGTCATATCCACCAAAACACACGAACATACAAATTCCCTAAAAATGCCTTCCCATTTATCCATCCATTATCCCAACCGCTAATACTGTACTTACAAGGGTCACGGGCGTGCTAGAGTCTATCCCAGCCGTCTTTGGGCAGTAGGGGGGCTACACCCTGAACTGGTTGCCAGACGGTCGCAGGCATTCTCATTTAGACCAATTAAAAATCTAATCTGGATATTTCCAAAATTCCCCAGCGAAACAGTCTCCCGATGAAACGTTCTGTGGCTTTAACCGTGGTCCCATGGTTGCGCCTCACACAATTATCACCAAATTTGTTGGTTTCTTTCAACCCTCTTTAAAATTTCTCTCAGACCAAAATCAGACTACAGTCTGTTAACTCACGACCTTTGCATACTGTGGGCATCTATTGTCAGTAAAGAAGCACAAAGTCATGTGAAAATGTCATCATGGCTTCAAAGAAGATTTGCACGAGCTATGTCTGGAACCAGGCCACTGCTTTAGCATACCATGGTGCTTGGAATGGGCCTGATTGTAGTTCTCCTCCTCGAGAGGCCAAAAATCATTTGTCTTTAAATCACCACTTTATTCGTACCGAACGCGAAATTAAGCAGCATGACTTGAAATCACATTTTGCTCTTTGTCAGTCCTGTCTTCATTCTAAGACGCAACATGTGGTTCCAATTTGAGTCAAGATGGTGATTGAGGCTCTTGTCAACCAATTTTTTTTCTTCTTATGTATGTTTACTTCTGTCCGACTGTGTGCTTGTGTGTCCTCGTGCGTAAATGTGTATGTTTATATGCTTCTTATATGTAGTGTAAATCATAATTGTACATGTTGGTGTTGAACACAAACTCAATTGGAATGGTCTTACTGTATTTAAAAAAAAAAAAAAAGAAAACAGAAAAGAAATGTTGACTTGTATATTTTCTGTTGTCCTAAACACCTCCACTTGCTCTTGCTTGCTGCTGGAGGCATCCTGCAGTAAAAGTCTGCGGGGGTCTGGGACCACAGCAGAGCTCTGCCAAGTCATTGTAATGTTAAAACAACCACTGCATTCTTGACAGCGCACGGTCAAGTTGGGAAAGTTACCCATAGTTCACAAGTTGCAAAAGTGTCTTGGAGGAAAGACGATTGGAGTTGTTCTCTTCAACCTAATGGGTGATTTTATAAAATGACTAAACGTCGAGGATTGAGAAAACCCATGCAGCCATTAGGCTGCAAAGTTTTTAAAAGTCTTACTGCATTGTCATATCGAAATTTATGATGTGTGTCATCATCTCAATGGACTTCAAGTTGATAAGTCCACAATCTGGATGCATAAAGTCATCAAGTTTTCTGTTACTCTGCCAGTGTTTCAGCAAAATAACACCGCTCCCCCCCCCCCAAAAAAAAACATGATCTAAGTTTTTTTCACGGTGATTGACTGGTTAGCAATGCAAAGGTCGTGGCTTCAATTCCGGGCTTCCGCCTTCCTGTGTGGAGTTTGCATGTGCTCCTCATGCCTGTGTGGGTTTTCTCCGGGTACTCCGGTTTCCTCCCACATTCCAAAAACATGCATGGTAGGTTAAGTGATCACTCTAAATTGTTCATAGGTATGACTGTGTGAAGTGTGAAAGTTGCTCGTCTATGTGTGCCCTGCGATTGGCTGGCAACCGGTTCAGGGTGTCCCTCGCCTACTGCCCAATGACGGCTGGGATTGGCTCCAGCATGACCCATTTAAGGATAAGCAGATCCGATAATGGATGGTTAATTCACAGGGAAATATTTCACACACCACAACTTATTTAAAAATACAAGCCAAGATGACATTTTTGTGTCTGTGTTTGAGTAAACAATAAAAAAAAAAGAAAAAAACTGTGTTCCTGTGTTGTACCTCCATATTTAGTGAGAGTGTTATTTTAGACTCACAACAGTTTAATAAAGTACGAGGGGTAATTTCGCAGCTTGGTGATGAAGTGCTGCCGCCGCCAGCAATAATACATGTGATACTTTTACTGTCTGTCTGACGGTTGCGGCTTTGGGAAAGCACGATTCACTTGCAATGTGGCCGCAACGATGTGTAACGTTTTCTCCAGCTGGGTGGAAGTCTCAGAGTCGTTGAAAGTCTCCAAAACCACAAGAAAAAGACGCTCAATTCATCACTATTCACTTTTTTCCTTTTTTTTGGTACCGGTATATTATTTTGAAAGGGTTTTGAAAAGTCAGAAAATAAAACGATGAAACTGAGCACTACTACATCATGGTAATGAAATCTATTCACCATTGGCACCCGCCGCAGTAGAAAAGGGGTAGCCTCCCTCGGCCTTTGGGTGAGGAGATACCTCCTGACTTTGTGCCTATGCACCAAACGACATTTGAGCCTTTTTTGGAGTCCTCGGAGTGGGTGCTGGAGAGCGCTCCCGCTGGGGACTCCATTATTCTGCTTCGGGACTTAAATGCTCACATGGGCAATGACGGTGAGACCCGGGAGGGTGTGATTGGGAGGAACGGTCCTTCCAAGGAACGTCTGCCACAATCCCCTGTCAGAAGGAGTTTCAACGCTCACCTCTGGCAGAACTTCACCTACGTCCCGGGGCAGGCGGGACACACGGAGTCATTTTCTGCGCCTTCATTGTTGAGGCTCCGCTCAATTTGGCCGCCAGTGAACATTTTCACTTGGCTCTGTGATGAAAACAGGTGTTCCCACGAACATCACTGAAGGCCCGCGACCTCCTTTAGTTGCTGTTCAAGCTCACTGCACTGGATTTTGCGCATACTTTAGCTCAATGCATCAGAGTCGTTTGTCTCACGGTAACAACTGTAATTTTCAGTCAAATGCCCTCTGAGGTAGTCACAATGAGCTGTGATGAAAAAAAAAAGAATACTTAGAGGGCTGGGAAACCAATTGATTCGCACGAGATGGAAATAATATTCCTGAGCTTCACAGCGGACGGAAGAAGGAAACACAATGAAAGGCCTTGTCCTCTGCATTCATGATGAGAGATCATTCGGATTCGTCAGACGTTATCCATATCGTTGTTTGTCATGAAGAATCTTTTGAAGTGAGAGCACTTTGTGAGTGCGGAAACCTAGGCGACTTCTAGTTCAATTGCCACGACTGTAAAATGAGATTTGCCTCCAAAAAGAGCCATTCTAACGACAAAAACATTCTCGACCAGCGAATGTCCTCTTTCTTTGACTGAACTGGCAGCATTTTGCTGTGATTGCATATGATGTCAAAAAAAAAAAAAAGAATCCAAGTATGGAGTGTCCTGCTGGGTAGCTGCAATCTACATGTCAATATAAAACAGGGTAAGGCACATTTTCGATATGAAACGGCTCGATTCAGTGCGGCAATGGATGGCAAACGGTTCTGAAAATGTCATCATTTTGCATACAATTCATTTCATGCATACAATTCAAAAATATTCTTTGTGTTTCCATTGGCAACACTGCTGACCGCTCCATTTGAAATAGTCAGCACACAACAGGATGCGTATCCGGTACTATATCGCTCCAGTGGGTTGTCCCAATGAAAGGGGAGTGAAAACTGTTCACAAAAACTGTCTTACTTTTGACCTGCAGTGTTGACGACGCATAGAGGAGATTTTTGATTCCCATAATTGGTGTTCCTCAGAGAGCTGCAGCATGCAGTAGTTATTTTATGCCGATGTAGTGATCCTGACAGGAGAACATATTGCTTCAGTGATAGTTTGTACATGACTTTATAGATACTTAAGGGCTCCCCACATGCAATTTCATTTCATGCCACATACTGTAAATGTAAATTGACACACGTCAACTCGCATTTCTCGGCAAAAACATGCAAAACATTAAAAGAGTTTGGCTGGGTTTCATCATTTCTTCCTGCACTCCAGAAGTCAGACAAATTGAATTTCCAACTCAGGAAAAGACACCGCTGCATTGCTCAAAGTTGTAATTCCTACTTGGAGAAAATGAGTGTACCGCAACACATAAATCCGACATCACAGAAGATTAGATAATATTCAGCTACTGTATATATAAACTGTGTTTATCTGTGGCTACTTGTTATTGTCATTACTAATGTTTTGCGTCAAAATTGATGTGTAGAAATGTTACCAAATCCTGTTACCATGTGAAGTATTTTTTTTTATACATATATATATATATTTTTTTTTTTAAATCCATACATTCGCCAGAAAAATGTTGGTTTGTTGGCAGTATTTCTAACAGTTTTTTTTTTTTCGATTTAGTGTACTGTTTTGAGGAGGAATCTGGTAAAGTCCAAGATGGACTCAACTGCCTGTCATCTCAAATGACCGAATTTTAATTTTTCTTTTTTTTTTAAGTAGAACGCCGAAAAGTGCCGCCATAGGAGCTAACTGGATCGCGAGCAATATTTCTAGACAATCATTTAATGCACCGGTGTCAAACTCAAAGCCCGGGGGCCAGATCTGGCCCGCCGCATCATTTTATGTGGTCCACGAAAGCAAATCAAAGATGTCAACTTACATGATGCCTGCTAAAATCTCCACCAAAATTTTAAATTGTCATTTGTAACAAATAAGAGTGATACTGCAACCATTTTCTTGTTACCAAACCCCTCATTACAGTCACTGAAACAATAGGTGAATAAACCGTTATTCTTGACTTCTTTATATGGTTTCAGTCATAACCAAGAGAACCGGTAACTAAAATCAGGCCAGCGACAGAAATGAGTTTGACACCCCTGATCGAATGCAACCCAAGGAGTAATTTACGATGTTAGTGAAGTGTTTAAATGTTGCGACACTGAGTGGGATTTTTATGTGTTATAAAACAGAACTTCTTTTGGGATGTCTGCTTTTCTCTGTCACACAGGAATGCACTGACATCCATGGAGACGCAGGGGGGGGACTTCCAATAGAGGAGAGGTACGATCTATCTCTCGCTCTCTCACTCTCACTCTCTCTCTCTCTCTCTCTCTCTCTCTCTCTCTCTCTCTCACACACACACACTCACACACACAGACACACACACACACACATACACACACACACAGCTTGAGCCTGAGCTTTGTTTTGAAGACAAGACTTTAAACGTTACCACATGCTCCAAATCCAGCAGTGAATGAAAGACACACTGTATTTGTGTTCATGCGTGTGTGTGTGTGTGTGTGTGTGTGTGTGTGTGTCTGTGCGCGAGCATGCGTGGTTTTCCAGTCATTCTCACGTGGTTGTGTTTATGCATGGCAGAATACACAATATGTTTGCCTGTTTTCATCTGCGTGCTGATGTGTATGGAAAGCAAGAGACAGCGGGCTGAAGTTTTACTATCCACCGCTGACAGCTAAGACCTATCATAAGACTGATTACTTGGCAGAAAATGGGGAAAAAAACCCAAAATCCCGTTTCAAACGAATGCAAAGCGCACACACCTTCATCATGAGGTTACAAAGACATTATTAGAATGCGCACAACGATTATGTAAGAGGATTTATGGCCACTCCGACAATGTGTTTTCCAGAAACTAACCATCGCGGTTCAAAACTATCTGTTGATTTCAGTTTTACTCAGTGGTCACACTATTTTCTGCTCTTGTGTGCAGGCCTGTGCAGTTTCACACACGTTAGTATGAATGTGGAAGTAGCGCCTGACATTTCCAAAAGAAACATTCATCTCGTAAAGTGATCCAACCAATAAGACCCGTCAGAAGCACAAAGAGAAAATCACAAGCAGCATATTTGGAAGACTTCTTTTGTGCCATCCGAGTCCATTTTCATAGAGATGGTATGAAAAAGAACAAATGTGGTTTTGTCGAAGGCATCTTGCACTATTGGGATATACATTTCAATGTATTCTTTCTAAAAGTGGGGTGATATGATTTATGAACTCCTTGAAAGTGCATAAATCAATTCGGTGGACTGTTTATGAAGAGTGTGGGAAAAAACATTTCTGGAGATTATTCACTGGTGGTCCAATGTGGCCCAAGACTAAAAAAAAAAAAAAAAAAGAACCCATCCAAATTTTGCATTGATGGTCGTGGGAAAAATCTAGAAGCACTGCAGTCCAGTCAAATGATGAGGGTAAAATTGTCAGTTTTGGATCGGTAAGAAGAAAAGAGTCATGATATTAACAGCTGAATGTTGACATTCCAAAAGAAATTGCATACACTGTTTCTCTCTCTCTCTCTCTCTCTCTCTCTCTCTCTCTCTTGCTCGCTCTCTCTCTCAATCTGCCATATACAACATTATTCTGGTGTGTGGCCTAACATAAATCCATTCATCCATCCATCCATTTTCTGAACCGTTTTATCCTCACAAAGGTTGTGCTGGAGCCTATCCCAGCTGTCTTCAGGAAGTAGGTGGGAGGACACCCTGAACTGGTTGCCAGCCAATCGCAGGGTGCACAGAGACGAACAACCAGCCGCACTCACATTCACACCTAGAGACAATTTAGAGTGATCAATCAGCCTGCTATGCATGTGTTTGGAATGTGGGAGGAAACTGGAGTACCCGGAGAAAACCCACGCAGGCACAGGGAGAACATGCAAACTCCACACAGGAAGGCCGGAGCTGGAATCAAACCCGGTACCTCTGCATTGTGAGGTTGACGCGCTAACCACTCGAACACCGGGCTGCCTAACATAAAGCCATCCATCCATTTTCCGAATTACTTGTCTTCAGTAGGGTCACAATCAAAGTGAAATAAGTCTGCAGCAGTCACATAAGTGATTTGCGAACTGGGTTGAGTGATTTTTTTTCGTAGTTCACCCATCCATCCATTAATGCTTTACTTTTATTGTAGATCCGGAGCCGTATCATCGTCAGTGTATTCTGAATCTGAAAAATAACACAAGCATAAGGTATTAAAAAAAAAAAAAAAAAAAAAGCTTGTGCGATCTGCATTTGCAATCTTCTCGACAGTATTTGATTTGAATATCAGAGAATGCATTTTTATCTCGGCCAGGTCGTTCCAAGCCAAGGGTTCTGCGACGGCTGTTGATGCGTCTTGTACTGAAGCAGAAATGCGATTTTAGTCATGCGAGCAATAAAAACCTTGTGTGTGTCTTCTCTCATTCATCTTATCACACATTCCCTTTGATGGCTCTCCAGCGTGTGAGACTGCTGGCAGAAAGTAATAACAAAAGCTGTTTTGTACCGTTCTCACAAATCTGATTCAAGGTTGCGAACAAACTGACATTCGCTTCACAAAGTACCTTTATACACTCTGTGAATGGTCGCTGAACCCTAACAGGAAGAGCGTCATAATGGACATGTCGCATTAGACCGACGAATTCGATGGGAGAGTTTGTATTTGAAATCTGCTTCGAGTTAGACAAGGCAAAAAGGGCATATTACTGTAATTCCCCCCACATTTTGAGAGATCTCTTCAAAGATTCGATGATATTTTACTTTTCGATCCTGGAATGTCCCAGTACACATTTTAGGGATGGATATTTGCTTATCTGTATAGTACATTGAATATGAGGAAATGGCTTTTTATCGACTTTTAAGACTTGTAAACCAGACTGTTGGAAACAGTTGAAACGGCTACAGATGAGTAGTTTCGGGTGACAAACACATTTTCGCCAAACGTTTCTCGACGTGACATTTCAACGAAATTAAAACACATTTGACTTTGAGAGCTGGTTTGCCATTCTTAAGTGACAGCAGAGACTTGCTGCGGCGGTTGTCTTTTTACTTCTGCCTGTCTGCTGTGTTTTACAAGCTTGCTGCATTCTGGCTGCTTCCTTTTTCTCACAGCAGGCCACTGGCCCTGTGAGGGGAATCAAAGACTCTTGCACACTTCATTATATAACCGCACCACCGCCGACCAATATTTTCTTTTCATTTTCAACCCAGAGGCTGCCACCTATGGGACAGGCAGCATACAAGTAGAGTATAGACAGTGAACATTTATGCTGTAACTGACTCCACTAGTTTCTGAATTCTGTCAGTTAATTACTGTGATCAGTGATGGTCAGTTAGTCAGTTAGTTAGTTAGTTAGTTAGTTAGTTACATCAGTGAGTAAACTTGTTAATTGTTGTAATTACCGGCAATAAAAGTTAGTTAGTTAGTTAGTTAGTTAGTTAGTTAGTTAGTTTGTTAGTTTGTTAGTTTGTTCGTTAGTTGTCGTCTTCATAACCCTTTCCCTCCTGTCATAACTTATACAATTCTGGATGGGTACACAAACCAAAAGCCAAAGATTCTGAGTTTTTTGCCCATACAGTGTTTGAGTTCCAATGGTCCACTGTACTTTATTTGCACAGAAGCCTGTATGCATGTGCAGGGGGGAGTATTCTGGCCCCAGACATTAACCTGAGATAACACATTATCCCCCACACTCTCCATCCCTCATCCCTGTCGATGAAAAAAACTACCAGTTAAATCTCCTGACTGCACCCTGCGTAGGGGTGCCCCTTGAAGGGGCATCTGTCTTGAGGAAGGAGAGTAATGTCTTCTTTTTTGGACAAAGAAATAAAACAACCGACACAAAGATATTTTCCCAGTGAGAAAAGGACCATTCGAAGCTTGCCCCCCCCCAATATTTTCATGCATAGAACTTTGTAATTTTTTTTTTCATTTTTATCGTAATAATATTGCCGGGCAATCTCAATTTTTTTTTTTTTTAATGTGAACAGCATGAGCTTGCATCATCGCACCTCTGACAAATTCAACAACTGCTCCAGCAAATGTGATTTATAGTGCTCAATTGCTGAAACACACACAAACCACAGTCAGTAACACACAATTAAACCGTCCATCCAGCCTTCCATTTTCTGTACCGCTTATCCTGTTCAGGATGCAGGGAGCTACAACCTATCCCAGCTAACTTTGGGCAAAAGGCAGACTAAACCTAGCCGGTCGGTATCTCACAAAGAGATAGACAACCGTTACCATGCCAGACAACAATAACACGCCACAATCTTATCCTCATTTCACTGCCTAACTTACAACATCCAACCAAGTGAGAAGTCGTCCTTGTTTTGGAAAATGTGTCACAAGTAGGCCAAGTTGCGTAATACTACCCCAACACTGAGTTTTCCCAACATGACTTGTTTTGTTTATTTTTTTTTTTCCATTTGTTTAAAATTTTTGTTTCTTAATTAGCCTGTTTGCTGCAAATAGTAGGTGCAGTTGACAAGATCGTGTGTGTGTGTGTGTGTGTGTGTGTGTGTGTGTGTGTGTGTGTGTGTGTGTGTGTGTGTGTGCGTTTGCGTTTGCGTGTGCCTGCGTACGTGCGTGCGTGCGTGCGTGTGTGTGTGTGTGTGTGTGTACACACAGTACAGTATGTTTGCATGCGCACAGTGACCCTGATAAACTAACCTGCAATTGGCTGCTTTCCTGAATGCATGCAAGACAGAACAGTTGACTCGTTACACACAACCTGGATAACCCCGACAAGTTACTCCTGTCCCCGAATGCCACAGCACCACGCACCTCAAAAAAAAAAAAAAATCTTTTCAGATTCATATTTTATGCTAAGAGCGTTCCAGTCCCATCTGCGGGACATTACCCGAGGTACTCAGACAATAGGTTGTTCTAATTGTAAAAATGCCTCGGAAAAGTGCCTCAGTGCAAACTCCTGTTGTATGAACTGTGAAATTCATACAACAGGAGGAAGTAGACAAATTCTGCGTGGCGACCCGTGACAATATCAGAGGTCACCAACCTTTTTGAGAGCTATTCCTTGGGTAGTAATCATGTAAAGGGCTACCAGTTCCATCCACACCCCTGACCCTACTGAAGAGGTCCTCGTGGGCGACCATGTGCCCGCGGGCACCACCTTGGTGACCCTGCGCTAGAGTCAGATCCAACAAACATTTATAGCAGTATAAATCAGGGGTGTCAAACTCATTTTTGTCCCGGGCAACATCGTAGTTATGGTTTCCTTCGGTGCGCCAATTTGACAGTGAACCAAAATAAATGTATCATTTATTATAAATGATGAACAACTAGTTTCTTCTTTTTTTTTTAATTGTTCAACGTTATAAAAGATTTATTTCTTGTGATTCAGATTGTGCGAATTGATTCATTTCGTCGGATTGAAAGGAAAATTGCATTGTATTTAAAACGAAAGACGTATCTTGTTTGTTTTTTTAATTATTAATTTATAATAAATCAGACTTCCAGGATTAAAATTCATGAAAGTTGAACATCCCCAAAATTTACATGAAGCCCTATAATAATGTTTGCATGTGTGTGTGTGTGTGTGTGTTTGTGTGTGTGTGCGCACATGCACCTATGTGTGTAATGGCACAATATTCTTGAGTCAAGGCGTTGGTATGTACAACTAAGAAGCTTCAATCATTATTACGCAACTGTCCCAGCGGAGACATCGTGCGCACACTCCAGCACATCAACACATGCTCCTATTGGCTCGTCGTGTCAGATGACACACATAGACACTCAGCGCACATGCACATACAGTACATGCTGATCAAGTTATGTGATAAGTAAAGATGAACGCATGTTTGCTGTACCCGCCAACTTTTTAAAAGTCAATATCCTGCACTAACCCGAGACAATGACGATGACCTAATCGGAACTGGATCCCGGGAACCGACGGTATAACACGCATGGCGGACCAAATGTTGGCAATGTCACTCTGTCAAGAAACACTAAGTACAGACATGTGTAGCAACAGCTTTGCTTTTCTGAACTTGAGACGGGTGACTCCACTGGATGCAATTGCAGTACAGTAACTCTGGAGAAGCGTTGTAAGCGCCAACTCGACAATGACACTGTTGTCTTCCTTGTGGAAGTATTAACATATGGCCAGGCTGCATAAAAGTCTTGCTTCCCGTGTTCACTATTGGGATAATGGTATACCAATAGACAAGATTAACAAGACAGTAAAATGCAGGCCATATAAAGAAAAAAATATGCATGCACCACAACTTCCTCAAGCATGATTTGAATATATCATTTGTACAATTAGTTTTTGACAGTGTTATTTATTTTCTCCCTCCCTTTTCATTTGAATCCTGTCGCCCACTTAAAAAATATATATATTTCCACAATAAAATGAGTTGGCATGTCTCAATTGCACGCCAAAGACATTCAATATTGCGAACGTATCCAATTTTTGTAGAAGCCATTCTAGCCGATGACCGTCTTGAAGAAAGTCAGCATTGGAAAAGGCACAATAAAGGTCGGCAAGACACAGGTGAGGCTAACTATAAAATAAACACAATCAAAAGATATGATCATAAAATAAGACGAGTCATAAATGAATCAATTAAAGCATTTTCGTCATCATGCAAATACCCAACGCTTGAAAGTTTTCACTGGTTGGAGGTTCCATGTGTGGACTTGGACTCAGTAATAAGAACCCATAGGTTAGGGATAATTATAAGGCACTCTGTGCATTGACAGTTCGCTGGCTCAGACGATGGGTAATGAGTCATAATATACTGTACATGCACGTTTCTTACAATTTCAAAGTACCCGTCTCAAACACAACTCTAGAGGCATGCGTGCAGCTGCTCTGCACAGTCGAGCCGGCCAGCATCATGCCGAATGAATCACACTCTCGGATACTCTCTGGTCTTTGGCGTGAAGATTACATCTTCAAACCCCTGCACATAAATTGGACCATAGAAAGAAGCCACACATGATAGCTCATTCATCTCATGTAATGCAGACATAAGAGTTACGGAACGATTATGCTGACGTATTGCAGGAGTGGCTCAGTCTGCAAGCAATAACTGGCTTCCATTAGTTTTTGATTGTGGCCTACAGTGTACAGTATGTGTATAAAGAACAACATACCATAAGCGATTGTGGTGTAGCCTGTCGGCCATGAAGCTGCAAATGCAGTATTTCCAAAACGCATGTGGTGGTGGAAAAGTCAAACATAAATGTGACCATTGCGTCTAGTCACACGCGAGACGGTTCAAGTACGATGCACATGGTACACATTTGAGTGACCTGAAGTGAAATGGGAGTCAGAATTGTTTGAAATTGTCAGATCAAACAGCTGGTGAAGTCATCAGCCAAGTGAAGAAACACCTTCAACTTTTACCCAGTCAAGATGGTGACGGAAGACAGTTTTCATGGAAATAATTGTTGCAAAAGTAGGTGAAACCCTGTACGCGTGTGTGTGTGTGTGTGTGTGTGTGTGTGTGTGTGTGTGCGCGCGCGCGTGTGTGTGTGCACTGTAAAAAAATGACTGTAGAATGTTTGTACAATCGCAACAGAATAATATTGCAAGCATGAAAATCATATTGTAATATTTTTTCTTGTGTTTTTCTGGTGTGTATTGTGATAGCTCCTTAAAAAAAGTCACCAGGATTCAATTGTATTTATTAATCTTATTACTGGCGGCCCGGTAATCGGGTGGTTAGCGCGTCGACCTCGCAGTGCAGAGGTTGTGGGTTTGATTCCGGGCTTCAGCCTTCCTGTGTGGAGTTTGCATGTTCTCCCCGTGACTGCGTGGGTTTTCTCTGGGTATTCTTCTTCCCACATTCCAAAAACATGTATGGCAGGCTGACTGAACAGTCTTAATTGTCCCTAGGTGTGAGCGTGAGTGTGAGCGCGAATGGTTGTTCGTCTGTGTGTGCCCTGTGATTGGCTGCCAACCGGTTCAGGGTGTCCCTCACCAATTGCCCAAAGATGGCTAGGATAGGCTCCAGCTCCCCCCGCGACCCTTGTGACGATAAAGCGGATCGGAAAATGAATGAATTAATTAATTAATCTTATTCCGGGTATCAAAGCAAATTTTCCAATGCTATTTATAGGTAGGATTAAGCTCCAGCTTCAGACTTAATTCTAATTGTAGACTTGATCTGATATAGAAAAATATAGCTCTTAGTCCTGCCGACTGTTCTCTTTGTCTCTGTAAATATACCTTTTTTTTCTTACGTAATGAAACTTCTTGTTTAACCACTAGTGTGAAAATAGATCGCATTCATAGTGGTTCTCCTTGAGGTTTGCCATTCCTCCCACTGGGTTTTGGAGATTTTCTTCGCTGAGAAGGACAGGGGGACACCCAGCAAGGACAGGTCGATTGGGATTTTTCTCATATCAAATATATCTGGGATTGCTGTTTCCAAACTGTTCCTCGTTCCAGCGTGGGATCGGTTCCCACTCAGTGACAGTGTGAATGTGGCTCTGTCTGGTCGTTTGTCTCTATATGTGCCCAGTGACTGACAGTTCAGGGGTTATCCCGCCTTTTGCCCAAAGTCAGCTGCGATAGTCTCCAGCAATTCCCGCGACCCTCTTCCGGATAAGCTCGTGTTTAAAATGGATGGATGGATGGATGGATGGATGGATGGATGGATGGATGGATGGATGGACGGACGGACGGACGGACGGACGGATGGACGGTGATTCAGTTGTGATGTCAAATACTGTACTGTAGTGGAAATTCATTTATGCATTTTTTTCAGGAAATTATTGGTCAAGCGTCTTTATACCGAATTTTTCTGGCAACCACATCTGCTGCAAAGTTTGCATAAAATCAAGAGAGGCGTTTTTTTGTGACAGTGTGTGAGTTTGCGTGTGTGCGTATGTTTCAATGTGTGTGTGTGTGTGTGTGTGTGTGTGTGTGTGTGTGTGTGTGTGTGTGTGTG